>NW_007732113.1:10425-15441 GCF_000696425.1 Galeopterus variegatus | reverse complement strand
GTGTAACATGGTGATTATGGTTAATAACAATGCATGGTCATCTTGAAAATTGCTCAGAGTAGAATTTTAGTGTTCTCATCCCCCCAAAGTGATGACTATGTGAAGTAATACATATGTTAACTAGCTTGCTTTTGCTGTCCCACAGTGTATACATATTTCAAAACAACATGTTGTATGCAATAAATATTTACAACTTTTATTTGTCTATTTAAATAAATAAATACAGACATTTAAAAAGAAAAAGAAATGTTCAGCATTGACTGATAATGAACGAGTTTCTACCAATCAAAATTTTCAGTGGTTCCATAACTGAGAACAAACTCACAGACCTAATGTGGAAAATCTTCCATAATCTGTCTGCAGCCCACACTAATGGCCACTTTCTCTAGTGATACTTACTGGTATTTAGTCTTAAGACCAACTAAACTGCTCATAGCTCATGTTTTTCTATTTTTGATTATTCTTTCTTCTCTATTATCATATACCTTCATTCAAAGCAGTCACTTAGATTTAGTAAAACACATAAAGCAAGCATAACTTGGAACCAATTAAGTATGTTTTGGAGAATTTATTTTAAAAAGTTCCATACACAGGTTTAGAAACTTTAAATTAATGCATATTCATAATCACAACCAAATACGGTTTTATCTTATTTACAAAATGTATAAATAAGTGCTCTAAATATTGTTTGCAACTTGTTCAAAATTAGCTGAAAAACTTTAAATGATATATTCACAAAGTGGAGCACAAAAAATATTTAGGATTTAAAGCTTTTAATTAATGGTATTTATTCAAAACAAAACTTGCAAACAAGATAAAACCGAAATTAATTTCTGCAAAAGAAGTGGGGAACATTATGATTGTGTTAATTCTATAATTGCATTTTTGAACATACCAACTTATATGAAGATTTCAATAGTTTCAATTTTTAATGAGTTGGATTTATATTTTTTGTAGAATATATTAAAATTTACATGTTTGAGGCTTCTGGTTTATCAAAACGGAATCAATTCCCAAACAAGTTTACAAGAGCATATTCCAAACACACACAGGCACACACGCATATGGAATCTCTACATATATATTATTTGCAGAAAAGAACAAAAACTTAATGTCCAGACTTTTGCATGGGTGTGACTCATGTCAAAAGCTCTCCTTTCTGTCCCCAACCCCACATCTGCTGCAAGCTCTGGGCTCTTGTCATCTCCCAGCGATAAATGGAGAGGCAGATCATTGTTAGCAGAAATCAGTGGTTTAATCATAACCTTCCCCTTTTCTTGCTGTCTTTAGCTGCCTATTTTCTTTTCATTAAAAATATAGTGGCCACTGATGATATAGGTATAGATCCACATTTGATATGTACACTATGCTACAAAAAGCCAGAAAGAAACAGATTATGAGAAGTCATGGAACTTAAGGAAGTAAAATTGAAGAAGTGGACCCCGAGCTGCCAGGGGCTCCTCCTACTCTCTGAGATTCACGTTTGCTCCATCAAGCACAGAAAAAAATGTACTACAGTCAAGTGATGAAAAGCATGCTGTGGGGAAAATAAAATATGTGTATCTAATGAATAAGGGCAGGACAGGCAGAAGTGTCAAAGATAAAGAATGACAAGTTAAAATTAGTTCTATTCCTTTAAAAAAATATATAGGAGTACCAAACAATAGCAAAAACCAAAGCTTGTCTGTTATATTTATTGGCAAAATAAAATATTGCCTGTGTCTGAGTGCGATTTATTCCATGGGGAGAAATAAATTAGGCATATTAGTGACCTTCTTTCTTTCACCATCTTCATTTTACCATCCTTTATTTTTGGCCCCTCTAAACTAATTTATAAAGGTAAAGGAAAAGAAGCAAAAATAAAACATCTTAATGAAAATCAAGATGTTAATTCATTGTAAATAAATGCAGTGTTTTACTTATAACTAAATGTTTTAGGACCCATCCCTTCTCCCAGGTCCCAGAGGTCTGATGCTGAGCTCCCATGCATGGAGCAGGCTGCCATGGGGCTGCTCTGAGGCCTCACCAGCTTCTTCTGAGGAATACGACGCCTTATCAGGGCCTCTCTTTGTTGCAGCTGTGCAAAAACTCTCCTTTTCCAGAGCTGATGAAGGGTGTTTTGAGATGAGGAGACAAAGAGCCTCATACGAAAGTTGGGATTATATTATCTATACTAGCCATGTTCTTGGAGTCAAATAAGATAAAATAAGTGGTAAAAAAAATTTACGGTCATGTATCGGCTGAATTATGCTCCCTTCAAATTCATATGTTGAAGCCCTAACTCTCAGTGCCTCAGAATGAGACTGTATTTGGAGACAGGGTCTTTGAAGAGGTGATGAAGCCAAAAATAGCCCATTAGGGAGATTCCTAACATAATCCAGTAGATGTCTGTATTGCTCGCGCTAGGGCTCACAGACGGGGTCATAAACCCTTCACACGCAGGTCCACGAGCTAGGCACTAGGAAAAGATCCTAGGAGCCATGGGGGAAAAATTAACAGGCTTTATTTAGAGCAAGGAGCAGGCACCCTAGTAGCCTCCGGGAGCATCCCAAGAAGCACCATGTATCAGAGCCGTTAGTCCTTTATACTTAGGTCCATAACCCAGGACACCTGGGTGCCCATGAGCAATTACATTAGGTAGTAACCAAGGAACACCTGGGCGCATGTGGCTATTTACAGCAAATGCTCAGAAAGAGTCTGAACACCTGGGGGGCTCTGACCATTTTCCTATATTTTCCCTACAGTGTCCTTATAAGAAGAGATTTGGACACACAGAGAGACACTAGGGATGTGCACATAGAGGAAAGACCAAGTGAAGACATGGAGAAGACACCATCCACAAGCCAAGGAGAGAGGCTCAGAAGGAACCAACCCTGCCAACACCTTGATTTTGGACGTGTGAGAAAATAAGTGTCTGTTGTTTAAGCCACCCAATCTGTGGTATTTTGTTATGGCAGCCCTAGCAATTGAATATAAGATGTAAGTTATTATGTGCATACAATTGTTGGTTTTAAAAATAATACACATCTTGCATCTTCTGATTTGTAGTACAAAGTTTTAGGAACCACAGCGTAGCCCCCCACCTCCGCATCAGCATCCTTTCCTTGTGAAGCTCTCCCTGCTTTTTCATAAGGCATCCTGACTTCAGGTGAGTAAAATTTGCTTTGAAGAGAAACACCATTTTCCACCTTCCATTTCTTGGCTTCCCAACACCCACCAACTAGCAGCGTGACCTGGTGCCTAATTACCAAAAACCAATTTTAGATTCTTTAGCCCTGTGATAGAAAATGTGAAGAAAATTAAGAAAAAATGAATATTTATAAATGAAAAGGGCAGAGGTTAGCTATGCAATACAGTATAATTAAGTATCATTTTCTTTAAAGCACTAAATATTTTGCAGATATTTTACACTTTTTAAAAGTGATAAAATATCAATATTTATGCTATGTGGTGCTATAAAAGAACACAAAGATTATTTTCACTACATAATAATATAAAAACAATATCAAAATAAATACATAATTATATGGACATAGAAGTGTCTCTGACCCTCACATTTCCAAAGCATCAAAATGTGATTATTTTTCATTTTTCTTGCTGCCTAGAAACCTTTTAAAATTTAATCTCTGTTGTTTTTTCAGAAGATGGATTACTTGGGCAGTCGATTCAGATCAGGAAAATAAGCCCCTCACTTCTCCTATCTATATTTCATTTCCACCTTGTTAATCACTGACACCTGCCCCTTTCAATAACTACTGAAAATTAATTGAGTCCCCCAAATCACAGGTGTGAGTTTAAATTCTGAGCTTAGACCAAAACTTTTCCAAAGATTCCCTTTTACCTGAGAATTCCCACTGTGCCCAAAGGCCAGTGATTTATTTTTACCCTCTTTTCACATCAACCCTCGAGTGATGCCATCAGAAATTAATCTAAACTCTAGTTCAGAACCTATTGCCCAAATGCCAAATATCACAGATGTCCAAGCCACCCTAGTCAATGGTTTGGGAATTAAAACAGAACAATAGAAAACAAAAACCTGGATTGCTGCAAAGAGCTAATGGTTATTATAATTAACTTGGGATTTTTTTTTCCTTTTTGGGGTCCTCATAGCTGGAGGTTTGTGACTCAGCTTGCCTTGACTCAGAGCCACTCTTGGAGTTTTCTTTTCCTACCTGGAGATGCTGAAATCCATGAGATCATGGACCACCACACTTATCTGCGGAGTATCTCCCCCCAACCTACCTCCCCTTTGGCATCTGAAATGGCATTTCCCACAGAGAGGGGCTCATCAGATGACTGTTGAACTCAAGCATTGGAAGTAAGTGCAGGGTCTCAGATGGACAGATGGTCGTGGGGTCATCAGGACATTTACTCATAGTCTTTATTCTCCATCTTCTCTTGTACACTTCTGGCCAACACAAAGGGCTATTGTAATCAAGGTAACCGTCCCTCAGATGTCACCCAGGAAACCTAATCACTGACAAGAAGACTAGTGCTTGCTTGTTTCTGCAGAACTATTGGCAGTCTTACAGAAATTGGCACATTAAAACAAATGCCAATTAAAGTATTTCCATGGCTTCAAGTTTAATACCATGTTTAGAAAAAACAGTTCCATGTCTTACTGAGATTTTTCTTTTTGAATGACACCTAGACAGAGCCCCCGAAGGTCAGTCGGAGCTGGCAACATAGACGCTGGGGTCCCCTCCACCTCTATCCTGCCTGTGCCCTGGTCTGTGGTTCTGCTTCAGGGAAAGAATGCCACCCCTCATCGTGTTCCCCAGAGAAGAGCCCATTTGACTCAAAGCAACAGTGAGTCACAGCAATGGGAGCTGCTACTGAAGGACCGAGAGAATGGGATTTTTCCTGTATGGGTCATTGAAAATCCCCAGGAGACACATTTATTTTCTCACAGTTTGGGTTGTCTGGAAACTGATGCTTCATTGGAGTTTGGGGAGCAAGATAGTTCCTGGGAATCAACACTTGTAAAAGGAGTTGAGGAGGCAGGATGTGCAGAGG
>NW_007732113.1:7504-9253 GCF_000696425.1 Galeopterus variegatus | reverse complement strand
ATATCAGACATTCCATCTGACTTTGCCTTTACAGAGTGCATAAATCCTATTCTCTCCCTCTCCTCTACTGCACAGAAAAATGCTGCTCTTTCTCAATGTGCAGCAATTGGCACTGGATGGGATTCCCCATCCTAAGAAGGCAGTGCATGGACTATAACTGAGTCTTTGGGGTCTCACCCCACCCAACTGGCTTATCAGCATTGCTTCCAAACACATACACTACTCTGAGGATTCTGATGAATACAGTGCTGCCCATCTTCTTATAGTTATATGTAATAAAAAATGTGAGTAAGCAAAACAAATAACTTTAGCTGATGAGTATAAGTCTGAGACAAATGCCTCAGTCAAAAGCTAGTGCAAGGGTTTCAGGAGGAACAGGATAAGCTGGAAGTACTGGCAATGGCCTGCAGATTCTGGGCATCTGCTTCAGCCAGCAGTTATAGCAGGGGCCTCATTTAGACCTCTGCCAGCTCTGAAACCCTGATGAACCACGGGGATGGTGACTCAATAGCCACACTAGAGTGTCACAGACTTCTAGGATCTTCTGAGAAAACTGATTTCAGAATTGTTTAAATCCTAAAGATAAAAATTCAGCCCTGACATGTGGAGTTCTTTCCACCAGAGGCCAGCACAAGTCTCAGATAACCTTCTGTTGTCTGTAGGGATGGAGTCTTCCTCTCATATCCTGGCTGGGGCTACCAGGCACTTTTTTTTTTTTTTTTTTTTTTTTGAGGTACAGCACTTAACTCAATTAATAGTCTGAGAAAACTGTAAGAAATACTGGGTCAAACACTCTTTAATTTTAGAAAAATGAGATAAAAAGGAAAACATGAACTCACAACATTCAAAATAGCAGATAAACCAAAAATGAATGTTTCATCATATATAAAAGTTAACTTTAATTTCACATTGAGATGGCTTTGATATGTTTTCATCTGAATATATTCATTTGGAGAATCAAGGACTGAAGGGGATAATAAAATAGAATTACCAATCATATGTTTCAAAAATTAATTATTGAAGATACATTTTCGTGAGTGACTCATAAGTAAAACATTTAAAATAACATGGAGGCCTAAAGTATAAGATATCATATATATATATATATATATATATATATATACACACACACACATGTGGTATAATATATAATTTTAGAAAAACTTATCTATAGGAACTATTGCAGAAAAAGAGCTATAGAAAAATAGATCCAGGGAACTAAATAGTAAAATAAAGTAAAATGGCAGATGCTAAGTCCATTTATATCAATAAGAACATTGGATGTGAATAGATAGAACAATCCAATCAAAAGGTAGAGATTGTCAGACTGTGTATTAAACAAGATTATGCTATATTATATCTGGAGAAGATACATTTTTGATTCAAAGATAAAAATAGATTGGCGGTGAAACCATGAACAAGGATGTATGTTGCAAACTGCAACCACAAGAAAGCTGGAGTGACTATACTCATATCAAACAAAATTATGTTAAAACAACAACAAAAACACAAATTATTTTTTAAAAATGTTCATAGAGATAAGAAGGGAATTTCATTATCCCTTCTTAAAAGGGATAATTGGTCGATCCATTGGAAAGATACACCAATTATAGATTGCACCTATATACATATATATGCACCTAGCAACAGAGCACTAGAATACGTAAAGCTAAAGTTGATAAGAAATTAAGAGATACATAGACAGTTCAACAATATTAGTGGGTACTTTAATACCTCACTTTCAATAAC
>NW_007732113.1:5593-7110 GCF_000696425.1 Galeopterus variegatus | reverse complement strand
CCTATATACATATATATGCACCTAGCAACAGAGCACTAGAATACGTAAAGCTAAAGTTGATAGAAATTAAGAGATACATAGACAATTCAACAATATTAGTGGGTACTTTAATACCTCACTTTCAATAATGGGTAGAACAACTAGGCAGAAAAAGAAAATAGAAGACTTGAACAATAATTTCAGTAAACTAGGCCTAACAGGCACCGTAGAACACCCTATCCAGCAACAACAGAATATACATTCTTACACCCACGAGAAACATTTTCCAGGAAAGAACATATTCTAGGCCATCAAAACTTCAATAAATGTAAGAGCGTATAAATAATACAAAGTATCTCTGGTCATAATGGAATGAATTTAGAATAAACAGAAATAAACTTGGGAAACTCACAAATATAGAATATTAAACAAAACACTCCTAAATGACCATTGAGTTAAAGCAGAAATTAAAAGGAAAATTGGGAAATACTTTGCTTAGAACTTGAGGAAATGGGGGAATTGTGGGAGGCAATAATTGGAGGGTTTGTGGTTTCTTTTTAGGATAATGAAAGATTTGACTGTGATGATGTTCGCATATATTTGTGAGTACTGAAAATCCTTGAATTTTGCACTCTAAGTGGGCAAATTGTATGGTATGTGAATTATATCTTAAGAAAGCTATTAAAGAAAAATAAAAATAAAAGTAAGTATGACCACAGTTACTGATCCTGCTAGTGAGGAGGTTGCTGTTTCTTCAAAAACAACACAGCAAAGGGAAACAGTTCAGGCTTCCTATGTAAGCTTTCCTGGGCATTTACTGGATATTTTACAAATACTGAACTGATTAATAGAAATATGAAAGTTGAAGCAAGATCGCACTTCCAAAAGTATTCTGGAACAAGTTCTTAGTACAAATCAGGATAGAGGGAAAACAAGGGAGAAAAGATATCCCTGAGGCATTGTGGTCATAGTGTGGTCATGTGTGTTTGCAATAGGATACATGTCACCACACAATCCAGGAACCCTCAGGCATAGAATTTGGTTTTAGGTAGACCTAGACTTTTTTTGCTCCCAGTTTGCTCATCAAAGAACATTCTACTCTGGAGGAACCTTTATACCAGGTTTTAAGTGGTCCCCACAAATAATTTTTCAAATACCTTGAGCGATAACTTGGAGAGATGGCACCATGAGTGATAACCAGAAGAAACAAGAAACAGATGCAGGCCTACAGAACCTTCATACCCTGGATTTACCAAACAGACTGTAAAATAGCACTGCTTACTCTAACAAAATAAAAATAAGGCATGAAAATATCTGCAGCAAGTGTGAAACCATAAAAAGTATTTCACAAACAATTGAAAAAAGCTAAATAGAATTTATAGAAATAAAAAACATGTTAAGTGGAGAATATTCAGTAAAACAGTTGAAGAACATATGGGAAGAGAGCATTATGTTGGTGGGAAAGTAAATTAATACAGTCATTATTGAAAACAGGATGAAGGTTGCCCCCAAAAAACAAAAGACATAGAAAAAATTGC
>NW_007732113.1:3785-5338 GCF_000696425.1 Galeopterus variegatus | reverse complement strand
GTCATTATTGAAAACAGGATGAAGGTTGCCCCCAAAAAACAAAAGACATAGAAAAAATTGCTGTATAATCCAATAATCCCACTTCTGGGTGTACATCCAAAGGAACTGAAAGCAGCATGTCAAAGAGATGTCTTCAGTGCCGTGTTCATTTCAGCATCACTCACAGGCACTGAGATGTGGAAGCAGCCTCAGCGTTCACTGATGGATGAAACAATGAAATACTACTCAGCCTTAAAAAAAGAAGAAACTCCTGTCATGTGGAACAGTATTGATGAACCCAGAGGACATTATGTTAAATGAAATAGGCATGATCTCACTTATATGAGGAATCTAAAAAAGTTAAATTCATAGAAATAGAGAGCAGAATGGTGGTTACCGGAGGCTGGGTAAAGGGGGTGGATGGGAAAAGGCAGCATGTGGTTCAGAGGTTACAAGGGTTCAGCTGTATGTAAGAATAAGCTTTAATGCTCTATTGCACAAAATGTTGACTGTAATGAATAACAATGCATTGTATGTTTCAAAATTGCTTAAAGATTACATTTTAAATATTTTCAGCCCCCCCAGATTGTACGTATATAAGGTGATGGATATGTTAATTAGCCTAATTTAATCATCCCACAATGTAAGCATATATCAAAACATCATATGGTACCCTATAAATATCTACAATTATTTGCCAATTAAAAATAAAATTAAATTTAAAAATAAACAAAAAATAAAAAGCAAGCAAACAAAAGAGCATTGTGTGGAAGATAGTTTATAGAAAATTATCTGGAATAAAGCACATGAAGGGACTAACTAAATGAGATAAATGAGAGATTAAGCAGCACGTTAATTACAACAGAGTTCTAACTCACTTCTATGTGTGTTAGAGTTTAGAAGAAGAGGAAAAAGAGTATAGACAGAGGCAATATTTGAAAAGGTAAAGGAGGACTGGGGTGTTAATGTCTTTCTAGACCGGGAAGAACATTTTCCTTGGAACAGGACTCTCCTTTTCTACTGGACTTCAAAAAATTCATTTGATAGTGCGCTAGTTTATTTGATTGAGTGGCCGGTGAGCAGGCCCTCAATTCCTATTCATCATCAACTGTAGCCTATGGAAGAGAATTTATCAGAAGAGTAGACTCTACATGCATGGGTAAAGTTCCACAAATGCACAGCCTTGAAGGTCAGACACCCAAAATATTCAACCTTTTTTTGCTGGACCATCTCCTATTTCTAGATTAAGCTGAGTAGGGTAACTCTTAGAGTTTTTTCCAAGTAGCAGCCCTGGTAAGAGTGAGAGGGACCTGGGAAATGTGAAGATAGACTACCAGAAGAGAAAGGGGTCCAAGAAGGAGAAAAGGGAAAAAATGCTTGTTTAAGGAATATAGGCAGTCTTGGGGGAAGGGGTTGGGGGACGAGTCAGGGGGAGGGCATGGCGGGATTGAACCATTTGCTGGAGTTGAGAAGAGATGCTCACAGTGGTACCAGCTGGCTCCAGCACACCAGTGACTGTATTCTTGGACTTACTAAATGTTATTTCTTTTATGTTTAACTCTTAATTGGAATGA
>NW_007732113.1:0-1048 GCF_000696425.1 Galeopterus variegatus | reverse complement strand
TATAATCCCTCAGGTTGGGGTGAAAGTTACTAAAGTTATACATTCAAATATATCCATCTCTGTGAAAATTAACACCTAATAACCTGTGTAATGACAAGGAACTCTAAATTATTCTCCCTGAGAATAAATTAGGAGACTGTCAATGGGGCTGAAACAGATGGAAAAAATCCTAGGGATTTGGAGAGAATGAATTTTTTAAAAGACCCAGAGAAGGCTGTGAAATTGAGTCCAATAGAGAAGAATGGATGTGCTTTTTGGTGTGGGCCAGACCCACCACAGGAAGAAAGTCATTTCTATTTGGAAACTTTCAGCAGGGTGGGGTTCAGGAGCTCACCAGCAGAATAAGAAAGACTAAGAGTTCTTAGCTAAGGTGTGAGCATGCTATGAGACCAAAGCAAACACAAAATCTGAAATGAGAGAAAAAATGAGCATGAGTCAGTTTTAGGAAAACTTGTGCCCTGAGAAATGCTAAGTATCATCATTTCCTAGATTTTTTTCACGGGGTTCCAATGCTCCCATTTCTAAGAGAGTCTAGGGAAGGGACTCACATAAGGCCTATCAGATGTGGTACAGAACGTTAGCAGAGGCAATCTCATCCAAGCCTTCTGGAAGGTCTGGTAGACCCCTTCTGTACCAAACAAACATAACAGACAAGGAGTTGATCTCAATCAGCTATTTGTGAATATTGAAAATTTATACACTGGGATGAAGATCGGGTGGGATGTGATTATAGCGAAGGTAGCAGTGGAGGAAAGACCAGATGCACATTTGAAGCAAGGCATCTTTTCCAACGTGTCCTCCTAGCAGAGGGGATCTCCCTTGTGCCTTTCCCCACATAATGACATGATCTCACCTCTTCTCTTTCCCTCACATGCATCTCTCTTTTATCAACTAGATATGCTGAACACTTAATCTTTCTTTGTCTTTTACTCACAACCTTGGTGATCTAAACACACCAAAATGCTCAGCAGAACAATGGGGTATTCTTTTTTTACTGGGACCTTCCATTCTTCCACTGGTAATAGAATATTTTTGTTGTTTTTATTTA
>NW_007732112.1:170980-172761 GCF_000696425.1 Galeopterus variegatus | reverse complement strand
TAGACAGTTTTACCATCCCTTTGCCAAGGTACTGTCAGTGGGGTGTGGAGGCAAGCCTAGCCTCAATCCTGCCATGCAGTAATGGTACTTACTAAGGCAGTGTGTGGCAGGGCTGGTGTCAGCCTCCCCACCCTGCTGTCAGGGGAGCCCAGCAGGAGGCTGAGCCTCCACTGCCACCCAGAATCAACCAGACTGGGAAGGTGGTATGAGTCCGGGCTAGTGAGAACTCTGGTTTCCTGCCATTCCTGGTGTCACCAGGGCCCAGTAGAAAACAAGCTTCACACTGACCCAGCTGCACTGAGACTGAGTGAGGTCATGTAAACGAGCAATTAGGAATTCTCTTGAAACAGATGAAAACCTTAAGAATACAGGCAAAGGAATGGAAGTTATAAGAAAGAACCAAACAAATTACAAAATTAAAAAATACAATAACTAGAATAAAAAGTTTCTGGAGAGGCTTAGTAGTAAATGGGAGAAGACAGAAGACAGAATCAGTGAACTCAAGGACAGATCAATAGAATTAACCAATTCTGAACAACAGAGGAAAAAAAAAGATTAGAAAAGAAAATATAACTAGCATCAGAATAACTAGTATATGTATTGTCAGAGACCCAGAAAGAGAATAGAAAGAAAGTGTGAGACTTACAAGGTATTCGGAATAAAGTAATATCTGAAAACTCCCAAGTATAACAGAAACAGAAACCTACAGATACAAGCAGGTGAGTGAACCCTAAATAGGATAAACCCAAAGAAATGTATGTCAAGATGCATCATATAAAAACCTGTGAAAACTGAAAAAAAGAGAAATTCTTGAAAGCATATCCAAGAGAGGTGATGTATACTTACAGAGAGTTATAAATTTGAATGACAGTAAATTTCTCATCTGAAACTTTGGAAGACTGATGGAAATAAACAGGAGATGTCACAGTGGACCTTTCAGCCATTAAAATGATAGGGAATACTAACAGTTTTATGCTCATCAATTCAACTACTTATAAGAAATGGAACAATTTCTTGAAAACCACAAATTATTAAAACTGAGCCAATATGAAATAGATAACCTGTGTAGCTCTGTAACTATTAAAGAAATGGAATTTGTTATTAAACAGCTCCCTGTCCCCCCAAATCTCTGGGGCTAGATTGTTCACTGCAGAATTTTCACAAACATTTACAGAATTAACACTAATGTTGTACAAATTTTTCTAAAATAATTGAGAAGAAGACATAGGAGAAAATACAGAAGAACAGGGCCACCGCTTCTAGAGAGGGCCACTTCCTAAACAATTTTATGAAGCCAGTATTGCCCTGCTACCAAAACTGGACCAAGATAGTACAGAAAAAGAAAACCACAGACCAATATCTTTCATAAACTCTGCATAAAATCTCACATAAAATCTGCACCAGAACATTAGCAAATTGAACACAGCAAGGTATATAAAAAGAATTATGCACATGACCAAGTGGGATTTATTTCCAGTATCCTGCATGGCTGATAGCCTATCAAACTCAATCTATGTTATACACTATACCAGTAGGCTAAAGAAAAATCATTTGTGTAAATTGATGCAGAAAAAATCATTTGACAAAGTATACTACCCTTTCATGATAAAAACTGTCAGAAAACTAGCAATAGAAGGGACTTCCCAAACTTTATCAAGAGCATTTATGAAAAACCTACAGCTAAGTCATACTTAATGATGGAAAACACTGCTTTTCCCCCCAGACTGGAAACAAGGCAGAGATGTCTGCTCTCGCCGCTTTTGTTAGACACAGCACTAAAG
>NW_007732112.1:168913-170007 GCF_000696425.1 Galeopterus variegatus | reverse complement strand
GAGTTGCTACAGCAGTTATTAAAGAAGAATAAAGTACATGAATCATTTTACTAGGTACTAAGGTTTAGTTTATAGGCATAGTAATGTAAACAGAGTGATATTGGTGAGATATGACCTGTTGATGAGTGGAACAGAACAAAGAACCCAGAAATGGAGCCATGCAACTGTGTCCAACTCAGGTTTGTCAGAGGTACAAAAACAAGTAAAGGAGGAGGAAGGATGGCCTTGTCAACAAATGGTGTTGGAGAAAACGGACATCTGCAGGCTAACAAATCTCAGCCTAAACCTCCCACCTTACAAACTAACTTAAAATGCATCATAAACTTAAATGTAATACTGTAAATCTTTTAGAAAAACAAATTAGGAGAAAATCTTTGTGATCTAGGGCTAGACAAAGATGTGTTGATTCATATTTATTTATAATTATCTTTTAATAAATTTTTGTTTTCAACAGTAATGTGTANTTGATTCATATTTATTTATAATTATCTTTTAATAAATTTTTGTTTTCAACAGTAATGTGTACCTTCACTTATTCTGAGAAAAAGGAAAAGTACTCAGTGTGCCCTTTCAGGTTTATAGACAAATCACATGGATTGTCACATTCATTATAAGCCGATAACTGATCAGTAGCAGGGCCATGCTATGTTTTCCTGAGGAGAAAACTCTTCATGCTTATGAAATTTTTTGAGAATTAGGAATGGAACCAGGGGGTCCAGGGTGAGCTGGAGATGCTGCCAGTGGAGGGGAACAGCTAGGGAATTCCTCCAACCCAAGGACAGGCAGACCTGGCTGAAACTGCTGGAGAGAGAGAGAACAATTAGCTGGGCCTCAAATCTACTGATTGTGAAGTGCCATGTTTTGTAGAATAATGAAACAGGTATTTCCCAGTAGAAAAATTGAATAGGTAATACAAATCTAAGGATGTCAAAATACATAAACACGCATATATATACACACACGTGTGCTTACATACACACGTGTGTGTGTGTGTGTGTGTGTATTTGTCTCTCTTTTCTTTTTCTTTTTTTTCTTCCTTTTTGTCTTTTTTACTGACCAGTAATGGGATCGCAACCCTCGGTGTTGCGCCCGCA
>NW_007732112.1:166456-168140 GCF_000696425.1 Galeopterus variegatus | reverse complement strand
CATGGGATCCGAACCCTCGGCGGGAGCTCCGCCACGCTCCCAAGCGGCGCACTCTCCAGTGCGCCACCGGGCCGGCCCTTTTTTCTTTTTTTTTGCAGCTGACCAGTACAGGGATCTAAACCCATGACCTTGGTGTTGTAAGGCTGTGCTTGAACCAGCTGAGCTAACCATCCAGCTATGTAAGTATATTTGTAATTGAAGTTAAATTGTTAGGCAGGAAGCATGCAGTCATATTCTTTTATCCTCTCTTTTACACACCTTTCAAACAGAAAGTGTTTTGAAACACTTTCCGTTATTTTCAATAGTTTAAAAATAATTTTTAAACTTGAAAGAATGCATGCAGAATGACTTATCACTAGTGTTTTACATATGGTTGTTAATAAGCAACTGGTTCCACAAACTTTTCAACCTATTAAAGTAGACAAGGGATAGTTGCTTCTTGTTTTTAGGACAGTAGGTTTACAATAAATGTAGCTGTTGCAAGTTGCATATTTAAATTATTTTAAAGAAATATCTTCTTTTAGAATTTTTTTAAATGAATTTGTGTAGTAATAGGAAGAATATTTTACGTAAAATTGCTTTTTAATTCGTAAATTGTGAATTAAGTTTTACATGGTAGAATTTCAAAATCTACAAGAATATTCACATTTGGCCTATAAAATAGGTGACTTAGATTTAATAATTTGGAAGATTCTTTGTACAATTATGGTTGAAGTTTTAATGCTATTTTATTTTTACATATTCTTCTGGAAACATTATACTTGAAAGAGATAAGGCCATTGAAATAATGTCATTACATTGGTCTGACATTATATGTAAGGTAGATTTGAAAGCATTGATTCTTGTATCCACTCATTAAGCTTTTATGAAATACTTTTGAATAAGTGCTAGAGTAGGTGCTGGGAATGTTGTCGGGCGTAGCTCACTCCTCACTAGGGCCCACCGGGAGCTTTCAGCCTGCTGGGGGAAATGCACCCAGGTGTGCAGTGGCTGTCAGAAGGGAAGAAGTGCAAGGGGTCTGGAGAATAGAACTGAGCTTGTTGGGGGAGTCAGAGAAGGCTTTCTGGAGGAGGCAGAGCTTAGGCAAGAGCTGAAGTGTAGGTGCACATCCTGAGGACCCAGAGTCAGCTGGGTCAGATGAGATCATTCCCCTGTTCATGACCTGCAGCAAAGACCAGAAGGAGCACACCTGTGAACAAACTGAATCAAAAGCAAAGCAGGTTCACTGCTCACTGCAGTGAGAGGACACACACCATGAGCAACCGTGGGGTGTCTCTGTAGGACAGTATTAAAAAAAAAGCCTATCACAGAATTTGGGCTTTGGGTGTTGGGGGAGGGTCTAAGCGTGGGTTAAGGGGGTGTCACTCTATATTGGGTGCTGTCTGAAAGCAAAGACAATTTTGTGGTTAAGTAGATCAACAAATTTTATCTATAGGACGGCAGACAATAGCCAGGAAAAAGTTATTACTGTAAAGTCGTATTAACCAAGTAAGTAGACTATTTGGTATGTTTTGGGTGGCACAGTGACTTTGTTTTCTCTCTGTACGTAGAATACATGACAAGTTTTCTTCATTTGTCTCACTTTGCCATGTGACATTGGTGCTCTGAGTACCTTCCTGTGAGCACCAGGCCCACTTGTGGGTATGAGCAGCTGCTCTCGTTTCCTTTCTCCAGAAAAAAGAAA
>NW_007732112.1:160652-166078 GCF_000696425.1 Galeopterus variegatus | reverse complement strand
CACCAGGCCCACTTGTGGGTATGAGCAGCTGCTCTCGTTTCCTTTCTCCAGAAAAAAGAAAACATGAGTGAGGATCCTAACTTCAACTTAGAGACATAACTTTAGAATTTGAAAAATAAGTGAAGCAATATAGATCTTCTAGTCAAACTCACTCAATATGTGAAGGAAGAAACAGACCTAGAGAGTAAAATGCCTTGTGGGCTTTAATGTACCTTCTAACATGGGCTTAACTTAAAAAATTCATAAATGTTAGATTTGCCAATAAGATTTTGGTTCATTCACCTTGCCTCAAGTAATGTCTCAGCTTGGACCTGTGGATTCCCTTTGTTGAGGATTTCAACCTCTATCCGTCCTGGAGTTTCTGGTATAGGCCAGGGACTAAGTATTCTCATTCATCTCCCCAGCCCTGTCCCCTCAGATAACCAGTGAATACCAATGAGAAATAGCATAAAATGAAGACATTTATAAAAACACTCTAAAGTCTTCTTATAATCTGCAGAGAGAGAGTGTATTAATGAGCAAGAACTTGGCCACTGCAAAATTACTCATATACTAATTAAGGTGAAAAATGTTACCTTAATAAAAAGAACATAGGCATGATAGCCTGTGAAACCAATAGGATGACATTAAAGATAGAAGTGATCAGGTGTAACTCCAGAGATCATCAGGTGTTACTTGTTTTCAAGTGTGTAATTCACAGTGTTTTCCACCACTCAGTCTTTTAGTGACATCTGGCAAGTATAGTCACCTTGACAAGTATATCTGACCACCCCACAGTGTTAGAGATCACAGAGTGTGTGAAATGATGACCTACATACTGCAGAAGATTGCTGGGTAATGTAGACAGTGTGCCATGGATAGACTAGTGTTGACTTTTATTTCAATACATTTTCTTTTCTTTCTTTTTTTTTTTTTTTTTTTGTCTTTTTTCGTGTCCGGCAATGGATTGCAACCCTCAGTGTCGTGCCCGTACCGGACCAGGACCGGCAACGGGATCGCAACCCTTGGTGCTGTGCCCGCACCTCGCTCAGCCAGTGAGCGGGAACCGGTCTGTATGTGGGATCCGAACCCTCGGCGGGAGCGCCGCTGCGCTTCCCAAGCGGCACACTCTCCAGTGCGCCACCGGGCCGGCCCTCTTTCAATACATTTTCTGTGTCTAGTGATATGTGCAAGAGGCTGATCTTGGCATCAAAACTGAGCTACTCCTCTTTCACCACTTGTTCTTGAGACATCATCTTTCAGTGTCAAGTTAGTTACAGATGCTGCTTTTCCTTAAACTTGATTACTGGTTAAATAATATTACCTCACAACCTGAAATAACGCCAAGGAGGAATGTGCCCATGCTCAAGCTTACCCACTGTGACTGCTTGGCCTGGAAGCTAGGACTCTTTCTCAACATTTGCCAATTTGTGAGTATTATCAGTGGATATGGACTCTAGAAATATTGATCCTATGTTTGATTTTGCTCAATATTTTTAACACCCCTGCCTGACTAGTGAAGCAACTATAGCCAGTACCTGTAGTTGACCTAGTTCATAAGAATCCATTTTTCTTTTCTCTCCCCAGAACTGCTTACACATTCCAAAACAAATATATTCTAATGGATTTTCCATATATGAAACTGAAGTGTTTTTTTTTATTTGTAAATAAGACTGTTGGCTTCACAATTTAGCCTGTCTTTCAAAAGCAGTAGGATACTTGCAACAATGTAATGTACATGTAAACCATTCCCAACTACAAGCCTCTCAGGGTCTCCTGGGTGTGGAGTGTGCTGCTGTTTAGCCTGTCTTTCAAAAGCAGTAGGATACTTGCAACAATGTAATGTACATGTAAACCATTCTCAACTACAAGCCTCTCAGGGTCTCCTGGGTGTGGAGTGTGCTGCTGGTCACCAGTCTCTGCTAGATGCTGCCTGAGGTTCCACTGCTCTCTGCCTTCTGCCCCTTGTCCCCTGCAGCTCTGCCCATACTGGAAGACCCTAAGCTTCTTGCACTGTATTCTACCTGGATCTGTTACTATATATAGTTCAAAAATAGCACTCTTTTGATTAGTTATGATGTGGTTTGAAAATAAAATGATTTGGTAACTTTTATATGCTTTTAATTTAGTGTCTAATCCTACTATTAAAAGCTGGATGTTTACCAGTAGAAAATTGTAATTACTATTTTATGGAGGAAACACATACATACAATATCACTATTATATACCTACAAAAATTTACAAAGAGACTGAAATTTCCAACTGGAGATTATGTTAGGGTTTGAGCATGAAGCCCTAAAGATATCAAAAGCAAAAAGAAGACTAACAATTATTTACAAAAACAAAGTTATGTATATAACTCTTCTAGTTAAGACCAGTCACCTAAAAACAAAGGGAAATTTTCCTGAACGCAATTATTAAACAATTCTTCTTGACCCAACTTCAAAAATAAGTCTAAAATTCTAGAATGTAAAATATTTTTCATTTTGAACATAGTTGATGAAAGGCAACTTTTAAACAGAAAACATCTGGCTAAAGTTGCCTCAAACTTAGGAAAGCGCTGACCTGTAGCCATGGTAACAAGTAGCCAACCAGAACCAGCTTTAAATCTACTTAGTGACTGCTGACATCACTTACCAACCATTGGACGGGTCCCTGCCCTTGCCCACTGAGAACCTTTGGCCACCAGGGTTCTGAGCACGTGCACATTTGTGTTTAGTCCCGTTGCTTGGTTACAGTCACAAAACTGGATGCTTCCAGTTGGGCTGTTGTGGCGGAGCGGTTGGCTTATCCATAATAATATCTAATAGTATTTAATAATATTGGGCTTCAGAGGCGGGTAATAGCTGAGCGGGGAGGTGAGGCGTCTCTGAAGCTGGTATCTTCCACCATGGAGGAGCCTTCTGGCTGGTGCAGGAAGAAGGGCCAGTCCCCTTTGGTCTCCTCCACCAGTCTAAAGAAAAGCAGTGTGGACACTAAGTGGTTGAGAAAGAGAATCAGATACTTTCGACTTAGGTACCAACATGGAAATCTGGGAAAGATCCATGTAGCTGCCAGAAGGGGTGATGTGGAAAAAGTACGGCAGGTCCTTCTGCGCGGAGAAGGTGGCCTGAACGACAGAGACTGGAAGGATAGGTAAGGGCCTGGGACTGGCAGTGAGGGTCAGTGGGAGGAGGTGGGGCAGATGTGAGAGAAGCCACACCTTCCTGGGCTCTGCATGGTGGGGCCTGAGTTCTGCTGCCACCCAGGATGCTAGGCTTTCTTCCCTCCGTACGTTCCTCAGCACCTGGGACATGGAAACTGAGCAAAGGTCAAGTGCCCAGGCCACCTTTATGAGCAGAAAAACAGAAACAAAACTTTAGCTGGTTTTTGATCCATTCAGAATTCCCCTTACAGAGCACTTTATCGAAGGTGGTAAAGTGATTTAACTATCAAAATTAAGTATATACAGCATTCTATTTATAATGTTCACATTTTAAAAACCATAAAGTTATGTATGTTATAAGAAAGTGCATGAGGAAAATAATTCCCATAATATATCAATTTCTGGGCTAAAAATTCTTTGAATAAACTCCAATATGCATTTTAAATCAGTATACATGTACATATATATACTTTTTTACTGAAGGATTTGAGAAGGAAACTCTGAACTGGGAAGATAGCTCCATATTGTTGTATAGGAAAACTAATTTATATAAAAATGTGAGCTCTTTTAAAATTTATTATTTTTACATAAGCCAAATAAAAAATTGAGATTAAAAATTTTTTGAGTTACTCATGCTGTCTTTCACTGTTGTGATGACATTAAGGTACATTTTGTATTGTTATAAGCAAACACTTGCCCTTTTAGGTATTGAAATGTGTTATGAATTTCCACAAATTATTAGTTTACTGACAGCTGAAAAGACAGGTAAATGAATAGAATGGGATTGAAAATCCAGAAGTGCCCAAATATATGTGAGAATTTAGAGCTTGTTTTCCATCCAGGAGGTTTTTGAGGATGAAGAACAGCGGTACTTATGCTGTTGCTTAAAGTTTAAGTTGCTTATGAGTTTTCCAGTAGAGAATTTGGCAGTAAGTACTACATTCAAGAAATGTTTATGCCTTTTACCCATCAATTCCATTATACAAAAATATCTTTAGGAAATAATTAGGGATACATGTGACTTGCTTTTCTCATCAATGCTTAAAATAGGAATGCATTAAGAAGAATTTGTATGATGGGTTTTATAAAAAAAAAATCGCGGTGCATACATGGGATGGAACAGTGTGTGACCATTGAAGATGGCGTAGATACGGCTGTGTGTAGACAGCTGAAGATGTACTTTGGTTTGTTAAGTGAGAAAAAAAGTTTGATTATACATATGCACAAATAGATTATGGTCTTATGTTAGCCAAAGATGTGCTCAAAAGAGCTAAAGTTAATGCCCAGTTATTTCTGGACACTTGTATAAGTGAAATTTGCTTTTCCTTTCTCATATCTGTGATTTCTACAATGAACATGTATGAAAGTTCTAGTAAAAAGTTACTATTAATGAAATAATCCTTGCGAAGTGTAGGAATATGAATCTTGCACAGATCAAAATAATTTTCCACTTTCCATTAATTTTTTTCTGTGGATTAATAGGTTCTGCCAATTTTTAGCCACATCAGAAGTAAAGGGAATTTTTTTATCCATGAGTGTAGATTTTATTGTGTATACATTTTGTTATACACATAGTTTTATTATATACAGATGTATCATATATAAGCAGACACTATAGTTTAATCATTTTAGTTGTATTCTTACGAAAATAAAAAGCAAATATAAATGGTTATTACTATTGCAAAAGTATTGCTTTACTTTATAAAAGTTTTTAAAAAAAATATTGAATTCTCCAACTATATTTATCCATTCTCTCAATCCATTTATTTGTCAAACATAACCTGAATACCTATTATGTAGCAGACTTATTCTCTTATCTCTCAGAACCCTTCTGTCCTTTAAAACTTCATCTTTATCTGCCAGTCTGATCAAGTTGATAGGTTAAAATTTGAGGTATTAGACTTAATGTTGATGAAAGATTTTCCTCCCTCCTTTTAAATAGAAGCAATGAAGGTAGGAAATTGTAAAATATAAACTTTAACTGCCCTTTTGAAAATTTATGCCAGTATTAAATACTAATGTTAATCATTGGAAATAGCTGATTTGCATTAAATTCTGTAAATTGAAATATTGAATCAGTTGAGCTACATCTGTTCATTTGAATCTTGCTTTAACTGCCCTTTTGAAAATTTATGCCAGTATTAAATACTAATGTTAATCATTGGAAATATCTGATTTGTATTAAATTCTGTAAATCGAAATATTGAATCAGTTCAGCTACATCTGTTCATTTGAATCTTTAATTTTGTTTAGCTTATCATGAAAATCAAAATAAGAATTACTTTGTTTTTAAATTTTTTTT
>NW_007732112.1:159120-160316 GCF_000696425.1 Galeopterus variegatus | reverse complement strand
GCTGATTTGCATTAAATTCTGTAAATTGAAATATTGAATCAGTTGAGCTACATCTGTTCATTTGAATCTTGAATTTTGTTTAGCTTATCATGAAAATCAAAATAAGAATTACTTTGTTTTTAAATTTTTTTTGTTGTTATTTTAGCCCACTTTCCCCCATACCACTTTTAAGAACTAAAATTGATTTAAATGCCAGCTATATTATTAGAACTGCTGTAGGCCTTAGTGTAAAGATTTCACTTAGTATAAAGATTCACCATGGATTGTGTGATGCCCCATTATTTCTTATATTAATAGAGATTTAAAAAGTGCTGCCAATTACAGTTCTAATGCACCTTGAATTATAAGTGGCCGTCCAATGTCAGGGATGTTAAAGTGTGAGAAAATGAGCATCTTAGAATTATTGAAATACAGTTTTATCTGTAATCCTTAAAACATATCTGCAAAGTAGGTGTAACTGTATCATTTTACTTCATTAAAATGTTGTCTTTGTATTAATAATTCTAGTAATAATTACACTATCTGACAGTCACCGAGCTGCTATTTGTGCTGGGAACTGTTCTAAAGGCTTTGCCTGGATTCTCACTGGAGCATCACAGTGGTGTACTGTGAGTTAACCACCGTTTTTATCTCTAATTTTCTTGATGAGGAAACTGAGTCACAGAGAAGCTCAGCGATAGCTAGTAAGTGGCAGAGTTTAAGGCCATGATCTTTCTACTCAGATAGGCTGCCCTTGAGTTCATGTCGTGAGTAATAAGTGCTCATAAATATTGTGCTTTCTTCAGAGGGAAATTAAATATTTGTTTTGAAGGCACAGGAATAACATGCTATTTAATGTTTATAACTACATGAATAATTATATTTTGAGAAAGTGCGTAATAATTTTCTAAAGTATCCTCCCACTTTCATAGGACCGCGCTACACTGGGCCTGTGCACTGGGTCATCACGAAGTGGTAGCTCTCCTAGCAGAGAAAAAATGTGATATTAACCTCTACAACAGCAGAAGGAAGACAGCTCTGATGAAGGTACAGAGTAGCCAGCGCTTTTAACATGAGATGGATTTGATTTACATACATAGAACAAAACGGAGTTTATCTCATTTAAATATAATTAATTGGTAAAACCTGTGCAATGTTTATTTTGAATTCCTAGAATTTACAATCTATTTCTTTGTGTAATACTGACAGGCTGTACA
>NW_007732112.1:155539-157414 GCF_000696425.1 Galeopterus variegatus | reverse complement strand
ATATAATCCTATTCCAGCAGAAGCAGTTGCGAAAATAAGCATCCAAACACTGCTCTCAAATTCAGAAAGTCCTGATGGGAAGGTGGAAGATAGGGAGCTTAAAAATAACAAAATCAACTTTCATGTTGCATTTACTAGTTCCTGTTATACCTCCATCCAGAAAAATGGAGTGGGGTTTCCAGGAAGTGATTCTCTCTTTTACTCTTTCCTCTTTTTGGCCAAAGCCCCAGGTAACGGATGGAATTTGCCATGTGGGTGAGAGATAAGACTAAATTATTTACTGCACTGGTTCTCAGCTAGAATTGTGCACCACAATGACACAGGGAAATTTAAAAATGGTTTATACTTCTAGGCCCTCTTCTTTAGATTTTGATCCAGTTAATTTAATAGGACCATTATGTATATTTAAAAATATTTCCTCTGAATTATGGTACAACTCTTTGTGAAGAACCACTGAATAAATAAGTGCAAAATATAGTTTCCCTAATTACAAAAATGTAAGAAATCTGTAGAAGACTTAGAGTTTGATAGGTGATACTTTCTTCAACTCTGTCCTTTCCAACAATATTAACCTGACTTTTTTTCTGTCTTTTTCTCTCTCTATGGCTAGGAAGTTAAAAGTAATATTATTGGCAATATCTTATTGGCTTACAGAATAACATATTTTTCCTTCCAGCTAGCAATAATTCACTGCCATTCACAGGGTCTTTAGGAAATTGCTTATGAGTAGTCTTTAATAGAGGCTGACCCTTTAAGGATTTCATGTCTCTTTTTTTATCATTCAGGTCATCAGGTCAACAAAGGTATAGTAAGAGCAGGGTTTTCATGATTAGAATTGTAACAAATCATTAACTTTTGTANTAGTGAGTAGAGGCTGACCCTTTAAGGATTTCATGTCTCTTTTTTTATCATTCAGGTCATCAGGTCAGCAAAGGTATAGTAAGAGCAGGGTTTTCATGATTAGAATTGTAACAAATCATTAACTTTTGTAGGCTATCTCAGTATGTCTGTTAAGTTCATAGAGCTCTTCTATAATCAGGATATCAGTTTTAAACACTGAAAACTATGAAGTTAGTAAGTATACAGATGAGGATCCTTTTAATAATTTAGGCTCAGTAGTTTTATGAACTAATTATCCATTTGCTTAACAATCTGGGAGAATTAAATACAAATAGATTGTAAATTTTTAAGTGTTGGAAATATTCTGAAAGTGGGTATCATGTCTTAATAGCAATTGTTATTAAATATTAGGGCTTGGTTTTTTTGGTAAAGCATGATACCAAAGCAAGGAAAGATTTTTAATGCAAATTCTTTATACCAACCATCTGGAAACAGCAAATACAAAAATGCAAGAGCTATAAAATAAATGAGGCCCATAGACATGTTCAGTTTGCCTCTATAAGTTGAGTCAACATTTAAATTTAGGAGCCTTGTGCAGAAATCTGGATTGCAACCTTCTCTTAAAGAATCAAATCTGGCTTACAGAGCCCATATTACTGTTCGGTTTGCTGTGCAGAGGCTGCCCCCTTATACGAGACGTGTGTTCTCCAGTTTGCTACTGTCCCCACCTAGTTACGTCACTTACTCGGTTCATCTACTTTGCCTGAAGAAGTATTTGAGTTCACAACCCCTGTTTCATAGTACATTTTGATAAAGATTTCAAGGTTTTTGAGATAAATTTTATTAATTCATAATAACATAGTCTATATTTTATATTAGTTTCTTAGAAATGGGATTGAATTTTATAATTTAGAAGTTAGTGTTTTAAAAACTTTTTCCTTAAATATACTACAAATAATCATATTTCGGGCCAGCCCGGTGGCGCACTGCTACAGTGCGCCGCTGGGGAGCACAGCGGCGCTCCTGCCTAGGGTT
>NW_007732112.1:150735-154741 GCF_000696425.1 Galeopterus variegatus | reverse complement strand
CGAGGTGCGGGCGCGACACCGAGGGTTGCGATCCCGTTGCCGGTCCCGGTCCGGTACGGCCGCAACACTGAGGGTTGCGATCCGTTGCTGGACACGAAAAAAGACAAAAAGGAAAAAAAAAAAAAAAGAAAGAATCATATTTCATGGGAATGTGTATAAGCCTTATTAGGTTAATCCTGTGTGTTAGTTCATTTCTGTTGATTATAACAGAGTACCTGAAACTGAGTAATTTGTAAAGAAATAGAATTTATTGCTTACAATTTCAGAGGCTGGGAAGTTCACAGACAAGTGAGTACATCTAGTGAAAGCCTCGTTGGTGGTGGCTCTGCAGTGATGCAGTTTATCACCTGGCAAATGGCTGAGCAAGGGAGAGCTAAGCTTCTCACCGGCTCTGCTTGTGAGCCAGTAAACCATGCCCATTACTCCATGAATGAATCAATCCATTCACAAAGTTACAGTCCTTGCAATGTATTCACCTTTTAAAGGTGTCCTGCCTTTCATTTATCATAATAGGATTTCCACCCTTTCAACACTGTCATCGTGGGGATTAAGTTTCTAATACATGAAACTTTTGGGGACACATGCAACCCCTATCATTCATGCATATTGCAGACAATCTTATGTCATTCTCTTCAGCATTGTCCCTTAAAAATGCAAATGATTTAGTGGCTTTTGTTATGCTAAAAGTAATGCATATGTATCAGTATTAAAAATTTTTATTGACAATTCTTGTATTTTTATTTCTGATTTATATTTTGCCTAACAAAAATAATTTTAAGGAGCAATTAAAATGAAAACCTGAATAAAAATGGATTTAAAAAGTAGATATGCATTAGGTCCCGGGATTATGATTATTATTGTTGAAAATAAAATTATGTGCTTAGCTTTCTAACAACTAGGGTAAAAATCTATCATCTTGTTGTATGAGAAAACTCATGGACCACTTCACAATAAGTAACGAAAGGTCATTTGAAGCCTATTTAAAATTCAGAGGCCATTTCCTGATGGACCCATTTGGATCAGGAGTGCCTGACATTGGCACGTGGGATCTTGACACCACTGGTAGAAGAGAATCAAGCAAGTTTGTATAACCTAGAAGGAACCTCCATCTGTACTGGAAAGCTCTCAAAACTATATCCCTAAAACTCTAATTCCTCAAATGTTAATGTCAGCTAGGGGTTAAGCTAATTCAAGAGATTTCTTTAATACTGGACATATAATGCACATTTTTATAATACTTTTCCAATGTAGGTGAAGATGGGATCTTTCTGTTGGGGGCACAGTACTTAACTTATAGTAAAGTAAATACGCTTTAGAATTTAGTTAAAGAAACACTGCTCTAAAGATGCTAATTTAGGTCACTGATTCCGTAAAAATACTTAAAGCATTTACTACTGTGTCTTAGAGTTGGGGCTATAGAGAGTAAAGATACTGCCCCTGCTCTCAAGCAGCTCTTGGTTTAGGTAGGAAACAGTGAAATAACTATAACATACCATGGTAAAAGTTACGGTAGAAGGAAAGCTCCTTGGACCCAGTAAACGTTTGAAGTGAGTGTTGGAGATGACCGGGGTTACTGTGGTCGGGCAGAGGAGGGGCATTTCAGAGGTGAGGAGTGAAGTGTGTGAAAGCACACAGGGGTGAGATGGAATGTCCTATCATGTACTTTCTACATTATATGCTTAAGTTCATAGGACCTTTCATGAGGTTTTCAATTTAGTTGAGAAATAGGTAATTTGATAAATCGTAAATTGTTTTTGCTGTTTTACAGAGCTCGCTCACTCCGCTTTTACTTGCTATACTAAAAAACAGACAACCAATGGTGGAATTTTTAGTACAGAACGGAGCAAATATACACGCAACTGACAACATGAGGAGGTACAGTAGTACATGGTTTTCTTTTAAACTTTAGTGTTGTTCTAGAGTGTTCTAACAGTTACTGAAGCTAGCTACATTAAATTAGGAAGAAGACCACCATATAATTGTTGGGTTGTAGTGAAAAAGATCAACACAAATCATCAGTTAGGTAGAAAAACAATTATGTGGACCAGGCAACATGAAGAACAGTACATAGTAGGGTCATATTCCTGTGCAATACTGACTGGTGTTTGCTACGTGTAAATGATGTTTTTTTTTTTTTTTGTTCTATGATCTTATCTTAGCTAAAGGGGTTTCATATTAGTTTTATTAGCTTTATAAAGTATGGACTTTAACTTTTGAATTAACTTGATGACTCACTGTTGTACTTCTTAACCATTTTATAGTGTTTTTAAAGACTGGTTCTTATATTCTTTCCTCTTAAAATGCTTATTAAACATACATAGGAATTGAAAATCATTTTCTCTTTTGCATGACTCTGCTTTAAATTGCTTTCTTTGAAGAATGTTGACATGAGATTATCCTTAAGTCACTATTAATTGCTATTACCAGCTATTGTAGTTTCATAAGGGTTTATTTTTTCTTTTCATTTCTAGTGTATTTTAATGTTTTTATTTTTAATTGATATGGCAGAGGGAAGAAAGACAGTGTTAGTTGGATAAAGTTTTACTTTAGTGAAGACAAGTCATAGGTGGGTAATAAAGAGAAAAGAGGTAGGCTTTAGATTCACATAAGACTGGGTTTAATTCCTAGCTTCCCTACTTGCTAGGCTGTGACCTTGGGAACATTACTTACCAACAAATATGTTCCCCAATATGAAGGAGAGAATAAATGATATCCTTCAAGGGTGGGTATGTGTCATATATAAAATTATATATATAGCATTCAATTCAGTGCCTAGGACCTGCTCATCAGCTTCATTAAATGAAACTGCTATGACTATTATTACTGTTATTATTAATCTTATTGTGTTAAGCCTTTAAATAGTTCTTACCTATCTGACCCCTAGGTGACAGTGAATTACAATATATTATATCAAAGTAGGGAAGAAATGGAGACTTCTTTACTTTGTTCAGATAACTGACCTTGGCATAGTTTGTTGTCCATCAAAGGACTTTAAATTAATACCTTCTACTATGCAATACGTCAGTGGGACATACAGGCTTCCTTTTTGTCCCTTCCTTTTAGCCTTGGATGTGATTTACAGAGATTAGTACCCACATGATTATGTCTGTTAGTACCTGTAAATGGTCAAGTCTGTACAGACCAGGATGGCATTAAATTAGCAGTGTATGTCAAAGTAGCTTTCAAATAACTTTATTAAAGTTCCTATGGGTGAAGTTATCTCTCTGTTATTTTAGAACAGCCCTCATGTTTGCGGTAACTCACAAATCAACAAAAATAGTCAGGCTTCTTCTTGAGCGAGGCATTAATGCCTTTTCTGAAGATATCTATGGACGGACTGCAGACGTATATGCTGCTGCTAGTGGTCATTTCACGTAAGCGTTTCAGTTAAAATGCTCGTTAACATTAAATTGAGGTTTAGAGTAATTATAACTATTGCATCTTATATATCAGGTGAGATTTCATAGATTGGTTCTGCTAGTTTGGAAATGGTAATGAATTAGCCCACTTCATCAACCAGAAATCAAGCAAAAGGCTAGGCTAGTTAGAAGTAGCAGTGGATGCAGGATTCTTTTTCTCAGGACTTTAAGAATTTTTACCTTCATGGATTCCAATGTTATGTATTTTATTCCATGTATAACCCCTATGCGTGTGGAACAAACAGTGTCACATCTTTGATTTTTCTAATTAGTTATTTGGGTCTTGAAATGCCCAATTTAGCAGAACATCTTGTACTTTTCACTGGGAGCTATCCCCTACGCCACCCCGCTCCTTTAAGTTTCTAAGAACCTGAGCAGTTCTCTAAGTCCAAGGAAAACAATCCACTTTCGCAAGTCCGACAGAGAGGGAAAAGAGGACATTCCAATCGTTGTGTTGCTCTGTTGATTCTGTTGCTGCAGTGTTGCTGTCGTAACTAGTCCTGCAGTTCTGTAACGATTGACCTTTGCCACCACGATGCCCTCACTGACGCAGATCCCTCAGTCATTGTGGCAGTCCATACTTAGAC
>NW_007732112.1:148992-150336 GCF_000696425.1 Galeopterus variegatus | reverse complement strand
GGAGCTATCCCCTACGCCACCCCGCTCCTTTAAGTTTCTAAGAACCTGAGCAGTTCTCTAAATCCAAGGAAAACAATCCACTTTCGCAAGTCCGACAGAGAGGGAAAAGAGGACATTCCAATCGTTGTGTTGCTCCTGTTGATTCTGTTGCTGCAGTGTTGCTGTCGTAACTAGTCCTGCAGTTCTGTAACGATTGACCTTCGCCACCACGATGCCCTCACTGACGCAGATCCCTCAGTCATTGTGGCAGTCCATACTTAGACTTCAGAGTTACACTTTGTTTTAGTTACCATACATATGCTGAGGTTTTCAGCCATTGTTCCCAAAGCACCAGCTTCCTTTTTTGGCAGCTGGGCTTCCTAGCTTTAGTGACATACATGTTGAGGAGAGGGACCCTTCCTCCCCAAACCCCAAACCTGAAGTGGAGCCCATATCTTAGCCTAGACATTCATGGTGAGTTATCCTCTGAGGCCCTCCTTGTTCATCTTTTCTCCTTGCAGATATTAGTTATGTTTCTTCTAAACCATCAGAGAGGTTCAAATAATGTTGCAGGAAGAGAGCAGAGTTTCTTTTCATTTTTGCTACCAGATCGGTACCCCAAGGCCCTTCATATCCTGTGTAGTACCTTTTCTTAGATTCTGGAAGGTCCTACATTGAGGTTCCCTAGAGTAGTGGGTGTCAACATACTGTTGGCCCCTCCAGTGATCTTTTTCTATGATAATGAAAATCTCTCAAGCTACTTGCATCTCTACCTCAAGTTTTCAAAATATTTTCAAATTCTGTCTCACAAGGAAGACATTCAAGAGAGTTCTCTGAATTTAGAGTAGAATTTAAGGTAGATTAGTTGGATTTAAGAAAGCTCGGCTCTATCCACTATTCTCCAGTATCCATGCATAGACGCAGGGTTTTCTGCTCACATTGTGTCAGCAGCACATATACTAAAGTTAGAATGGTACAGGGATTAGCCTGGTGCCTCTGCAAGGATGACACATTAATCTGTGAAGCGTTCCATATTGTGTACAGTCTCTAGAAGGTTATTTGACATTTTTCTGACTAGCTCCGAGGAAACTGTGGTTCAAAGCAAAATGAGTGGCATTTGGTATTGATTGGCTCACTGATCAGAAACTATTATGTTATCTAATTTAACGAGATGATATATTTATCAGTAAATTTAGTTACAAATTATAAAATACCTGAGATGGCCTAAATTATAAGCCACAAAGTATAGAACAGTTAATACCCTAAATTAGGACTTAATGACACTTTCTGAAAACTGCAACATTTGAATATTAGAATTTATTACACACACACACACACACACACACACACACACACACACACACA
>NW_007732112.1:147068-148163 GCF_000696425.1 Galeopterus variegatus | reverse complement strand
TAATGTGTAAATTGCATGTAGATTTTTAAAAAATGTTTTAATAATCTAGAATTTAGAATTATTTAAGAAGTTAATTGTAGGTAATTTCCAATCTGAAACAGTATTGTTTGAAAACATTTATTTAATTATGGCCCCTAAAATCTTATATTGTGTAAGTAAGAAAAAAAAAAATTAAGTTAGTCTGTTGTGTGTGTTCTCTGTAACCACATTATAACAAACTGTACTTGTTATGAAAATGGGTCTTCTATTTAGTTTATACAATAAATGGATTGCTCTCAGTAAATGAATATTAATTATTTATGTCACCAAAAAAGTAACTATCTTTAAAAGTGGCAACTAAACAATACCTTTCTGGGTACTGAAGAGCTGGGGAAGCTGTGTTGTGTCACAACAAAATAAATATGCTCTCTTTCAACTTCTCTTGGTGCAGTTAGTCCAGAAAGATCATGCTATTTGAGTTTGAGAATGTTTGATTATCATACTGATT
The DNA here is from genome assembly GCF_000696425.1 of Galeopterus variegatus. Taxonomy (NCBI): domain Eukaryota; kingdom Metazoa; phylum Chordata; class Mammalia; order Dermoptera; family Cynocephalidae; genus Galeopterus; species Galeopterus variegatus. The sequence goes on along the minus strand of NW_007732112.1, from coordinate 147,676 downwards.
CTGCTACAAATACCATTTGATAGGGTTTGGTTAGGAGTGTGGTCATTGTACACGGCAGATTACTTGTAGGTATCAAGTNAAATCATTTTATTGCCTATTTCTCTGGGGTTTTGAAAAAGCTTAGCTCATTAGATTTTTATGACAGCCAAGTGAAATAAGGTAGTAAACTTTTCATTTTTTAGAAGAAGCTTTGAGCCTAAGGGAGAGGGACTTTTCTAAGAACAAATAGCTGTTGGTTACAGAGCCAGCACTTTTCTGAGTTCAGGACACTTTCCGTCATGCCACGCAAACTCTAGTTAATTTATTGAGCTACGCTGCCCTCAGTTCATGACTGCTTCACCTTCCTGCTCTTCTTCTTTAATTATCAGCTTAAGAAACAGTTTGTAGAACTTACACATTCGAAGTGTATGGCATAACCTGAAGTCCTGATATTAGCTCTTATATTATCTGAAATACTCTGAATATATTCTGTAAATGCTTTTTCTGTCAATATTAGAATAGTAATTTTATTTATCATGTCATTTCATACATAGGCATTGCGATGTAATTTTTGAACTTGCACTGGAACGGGAACTTATAGAGAATACCAATCCAAGTAAGATTTCTGA
>NW_007732112.1:142803-145181 GCF_000696425.1 Galeopterus variegatus | reverse complement strand
GCGGGAGCGCTGCTGCACTCCCAAGCGGCGCACTCTCCAGTGCGCCACCGGGCCGGCCCATATATTATTTCTTATATGTGTTTTATAATACCTCCTTGCATGAGTGGACCAAGAAACTTAAAAAATTGCTAAACGAGAGGATATAAGAAATGTAGGCATACCAGTAACCCATGTGGTGGGTACAGAAAAAAATGAATATTGTTATTAACTATTATTGTACAAGTATATGAATATATCCAAGCTGATCATTTCAGAACAGTTTCTCTGATGAGAAATGAATTCTACATTCACCTGAACTGTTATCACAACTGACTACTTTCTAAATTACATGACAAATTGGAGAATGTGATAAATACTAGTAGTTTAATGGTTTAAATGATTCTCATGTGTTCCTTAAGGATACGCTGTTGCATTTTACCGTCATCTTTGACATTTGTCCTCTCAGGGTCATGATTTGCTTCTCTGGTTAAAGATCACATCTCTCCTATCAATCAGCATGTTCATATTTGTATATGCACACTTTTCTATTTTAGTTACAGTCATTTGAAACAAGCTCACTTTTGAAGTCTTAACTGCATGTGTTATTAAACCTATATTCCTATTTTTTCTTCAGTATATTTCTGTTGAGTTGCTTTCTAACCAAATGAAACCGAAAAACCCAAATCTGGAACTAATCATTTTCAAAGTCAAGCGTGAGGATTACCTCTGCATGAATGTGTGACTGGCTTTGTCATATGTACATATAACTGATTATATGTCCCTTTTGCTTTTTAGAGTCTCCTGACAAATATCCTAACTTGAAGGTAATAACTCTTTTATCTTGAGTTACTGAGTGCATATTTGATGAAATATACATTACTTATTAATCATTTTGTTTCAAAACCCATTTAGCCTACNTGGGGAAGCTGTGTTGTGTCACAACAAAATAAATATGCTCTCTTTCAACTTCTCTTGGTGCTGTTAGTCCAGAAAGATCATGCTATTTGAGTTTGAGAATGTTTGATTATCATACTGATTCTGCTACAAATACCATTTCCTGTCATTCTGATAGGGTTTGGTTAGGAGTGTGGTCATTGTACACGGCAGATTACTTGTAGGTATCAAGTTTTGATAAATTTCAAGAAAAAAATTAGAAAATAATAGAAGGAGGCAATTAGTCAACATCTGTGAAAATTTCTCTATACCGTACTGCTAGTATTTAAAAAATCTAATTAAAGTGTATAGAGACCAATATGATATCCATTTCTGTAGATATTTTGCTCTCTTTCTTCATACTACACTTCTAATGGCATCTCCATTTGGGGGATGTGATAGGAACTAGAGGCTGGATTCCAAAGGGGCGAGGTAAGGAAAACGAGTGTGAAAGCAGACTCCATAGAGGCCAGAGCTGCTCGGACTTTATTGAACCACCTTGAGAACTTGTTAAAAATACACATTCTGACTCAGCGGTTCTGGGATTCTGCATTTGTAGCAAGTTCTCAAGTGATGATGGTGCTACATGGTCCTCAGACCATGCTCTGAGTAGCAAGGTTATATTCTTGCCTTTAGAGAAATCTGGGAGAAGAGCCATTGGATAATACTTGAAGACATAACCAAATGAAGGGAAAGTGTTATTTTGCTTTTATTGGTGAGCATGTTTATAGCCAGATAGGAAGGAGCATAGAGATGAAGAAATAAAAATTATAGATGTAAGAAAGTATTGCTAAATAAATACGGAAGAAGTGGTGGGAATAATCCATAAAAATAATGTAAGTGGTACAGAATCAAGACCATGGATCTGGAGGTTACTTTTGAAGAGTAAAAGGTAGTATGAAAGGGAGGGAGGAAGGAAAGACAGAAAGTAGCTAGGGAATTTTGGAGCTAATGATGAAGAAACTTAGAGAAAACCCACATCAGATGACTTTGGTGTATTCTCACTGAAACAGAAGATCAGATAATTGCTGTTCCAGAGATTACCGGATGCAGGAGCGTGTGCTAGAATTGGGGTAAAGTGCAGCCACTCGTTTTTCCTTTTTATAACTCTCAGGCATCAAAGATCTGTGTTGCACTGATATGAGTGATCCAAATGACATTAATTTGAATGCAGAAACAGTGGGGTTTTTTTAAAGATAGCTAAGTTTTTGGTAAGATGGCTGTTTCATAAAGTTCTTTGAAAACTCACATGATATACCAAACCAAACTAATTTGGAAGACAAAAGAAATTGTAGTATTCATTTCTTGAATACTAAAATTGGTTTTTCAGTATATATTGCACTGATTTTGAAGTATAAAAGTTTATTAAAATCTAATATTCTGTGTCAGTTTCATGTATTTTTTCCTTTTCAGTAACCATATTTTAATATTGAAAGCTTATTATATATTATTTCTTTTTTTTTTTT
>NW_007732112.1:131702-140737 GCF_000696425.1 Galeopterus variegatus | reverse complement strand
ATATAAAAGGAACAGAATGTACACTGATAAAGTGTAAAAAGCAACAGTAATTTTTGAAAACATTAACAATGGACCAGAAAAGTTACATTGATGAGGCAGAGAATGGTGTACAGTATTATACATTTCTGCAGTATTTTTAAATTTTGCTTTGTTTCTGATGGTTCTGTTCACTTATGTTGGGTTGGTGAATTTGTGAATGAATCTTTGAGATGTTTATATGCCTTTCACCTGGTGACAGCTAGTGACTCCCCAAGTGGTTTGTTGATGACTTGGATGATTAGATGTATTTTTGAAAGAGGTAAATATTCAGCTAGATTAAGCTTCATTTCAACACTCAATTTGTAAAATACTCATAAATGTTGTTTTCCATCTCTTTTTACAGTGATATAGTTTATTTCAGTATTCTTTATAATTCTTTTTAACTAAATATATAGGTTTGTCAGCAGAACAAGACTTTAAAATGACAGCAGACAAAGAGCAAGAAAGGCTTGATGGAAGTGAAAGTAAGCATCCACAGGTGAGTAAAAATGTAAATTTAAATTTCTGGCTGAATTTTGTTTGCTTTGCTTTAATAATGTAGCATAGTCCAAATGAATTACCTTTGGGCTTGCCTTTTAGAATGACTAAATTGTAATTGATTATTTAATCTTTAATTTAAAAAACATTTTAATTACTTATAAAACTTTAAATATTCTTAGAGTCTATACTAACTTATAGCTAAATTTTATTCTTGAAGGTGAGGGAAAAATTTTTCTGAATATTGTTTGGCCTTCCATTTTTATAACCTCCTTACATGTTAAAGAAGGTAACATGAAATACTGAATTATATAATTAAGCAGTTGAAATTATAAACAATATAAATGTTATGGCCACTGACTTGGATTCATGTTGAGGAGCAGTCACCCCCAGTTGTTCAAAATTTGTATTTTCATATTGCCGATCACTAAAACAAAGATTAAAGATTTGTTCCTCCTTGTGGTTTCTAATTGACTTCAGTGTCTACATTTAGGGAGTGTATGGGGCCATAAAATCAACCCAACTGCTTGTTAAGAGAATCATACCTTCCAGAAAAGAAAGGTGTTAGGATATGTACAATAACTTTCTAACCCATTTCATTTCCATGGAGGAAATCAATAAATATTTCTAAAATATTTGTATCCACTGTCGTTAGTGGACATTAGACTGTTTTAGAATGGGACTTTAGTAGATAGTCTATATAGATGTATAACACTATCACAGTGTATAATTTGAATTTAAATTTAAGAATTTACTTTTCTTTCTAATTGGTGTGGATGTTGACCCCTCATTAAGTTGCTGTACTTTCCCGTTACTTATCTTTAGAGAGATTACTTAACTCCACTGTCTGGGCTCAATATTTCTGGTATAGTGATATAAAGTCTTTTTAAGGGAGGAACCTTTGTGGTATTAACAGTCATCTACTAATTCATTTTTGGTAGATTTAACACATAATGAATTAAGGTTAGTCGAAAGAAACAGTGACAAAACTGTTGACTCATGTTTTTCTCCTATTTTAGCCTAAGGCAAATTATTTTTCACATCTTAGTTACATGCAATGATTTATGGATAGCTAAACATAGATTAAGAAGTCTAGCCATTAAATAATTAGCTATTTTCTAATTTTTCTTTGTTCATCCTTGATTATTTAAGGATAAAGTTACTTTGAAAATGTGCACCCTTACAGAAAAGACATCTTTGAATCAAACCAAGCAAATTTATCTCCCACTTTTTCAGGTGCAAAAAATGTCTCAAGAACCAGAAATGAATAAGGATTGTAATAGAGAGGATGTATCTGTATATTCAGGACCTCCTTTCATGCAAAACTATGAGGAAATGTCAATTCAAGAAGAAAAATTAGAGTGGAAGAATAACTCAAAATTTATCACCGATGAGTTAAACCAGAGGTTTGGTGAAATGTGTGAAAAATACAAAATTACTGCTTGTCCTGAGGAAGAGCCACTACATGATAATTCTAAAGGAGGAGCCGATTTAAAGGAAATACCCTCTAATTTGACAAAAGATATAGTTGATTGTGTGGGAAGTAATGTACTTGGAATCTCTGTAGAACTCCAGGCACTTCCTGAACAAAAAGAAGACCCCAGTCTCAAAGATATCTTTCCATCTCATTCACACTCTGGGTCCACAGAATACACTTGCCAGTCATCTTCTAAGCTTTATTTAAATGAAAATAAATTAGATGGTGAAAACGATAACAAACTAGACACTGAGTATGTTTTTAACACAAATGAGGAGAATTTTTATAGTGATACAGAAAATAAAAAAGGAAGGAATCCAGAAGTGGTTACAGTTGAAGTAAAGGAACACCAAGAGTTTGATATGCAAATGACAGAAAATATGATCCAGAACACCAGTAATGGGAAATTAGACACTGGACATGTGCCGCAGTCTAGGGACCCAAAGAGCCTCGTTGAAGTAAAGGAACACCAAGAGTTTGATATGCAAATGACAGAAAATATGATCCAGAACACCAGTAATGGGAAATTAGACACTGGACATGTGCCGCAGTCTAGGGACCCAAAGAGCCTCGTTGAAGTAAAGGAACACCAAGAGTTTGATATGCAAATGACAGAAAATATGATCCAGAACACCAGTAATGGGAAATTAGACACTGGACATGTGCCGCAGTCTAGGGACCCAAAGAGCCTCGTTGAAGTAAAGGAACACCAAGAGTTTGATATGCAAATGACAGAAAATATGATCCAGAACACCAGTAATGGGAAATTAGACACTGGACATGTGCCGCAGTCTAGGGACCCAAAGAGCCTCGTTGAAGTAAAGGAACACCAAGAGTTTGATATGCAAATGACAGAAAATATGATCCAGAACACCAGTAATGGGAAATTAGACACTGGACATGTGCCCCAGTCTAGGGATCCAAAGAGCCTTTTTGATGTGTGGCTTACGCACTGGAAAAAAGTGAAGTCTGTGTTTCAAATAAAAAGACATAGTCCTTCTGCTGATACAGACCCTTACAAGAAAGAAAAAGAGACACAGGACATGTTCCAGAAGCCACTGCATGATAATTTCAAAAGCATGAAACCTGAATTAGAAAATGTGAATTCTTCTCCACCACATAGTGACAGAAGATCAAAATTATGTCTAAGTGAAGAATTGCAGCAAGATATGCAAAAGTTTAAGAGTGAGACAGGCAGGTCCCAAGTCGAGTTCCTGGCTTTGGATAAAGATCAAGTTCAAGAAGAGGTAGAGGTTGACTTGCTGTTACTCTTTGTTTTTTCTCTTTGTCACTTATCTGATTTATTCTGATTTTCTACTTATGAAAAACTCATGTGTATAACAGGGCTATCTAAATAAGTAATTGTGTCTAGAAATAGATTATTTCTGCTCACTTAACAATAGGAGTTCCAAAAAAGCCCCCAAACATTTTCATAGTCTTTGTTCCTTAGTCAACCTAAGTCTGTCAGTCTTCCAATTGGCATTTGAACTGGGAAGCTAATTTGGTCATATATCATGTGACCTTCTGAACCAGGATAAGCATGAAAAAGATTGCTGAAAGGGTGTAATATATTCTCGGTTTTTTTTTTTCTTTCTTTTATTGGCTTAAAGATAAAATGCATTTACTTAAAGCATAAAATGGGAATACAGTGGGAAGCAAGCAATGACTGAGAATGGATATATTAATGTATTTAACCTTGCGAGTTGCAGTGAATATACTCAGCCCGACTAATCTGTTTATTGTGCTTTCATGTATGAAAGTCATCTCAACATCTGGCTGTTTGATGTGAAATTCAGGTGGTAAAGAAAGAATAGGATACATGTGATGTCTTTGTCTTCTTATTTCTCTTTTGTGATAGTCAAACGGGTGAACACTTTAGATAGCAAAGAGTAGATGGGAATAAGAGCAGAAAATTAAGAAGGGCCTTTTCTGAAATTTGGAAAACCCTGAATGAAGCAGAATTTACAAAGATTTCAATGACCTGTAATGATAAAATTAAAGTAAGCACAAAAATATTGTATTCACTAAAATCATGACAATTAAACTTAATCAAGTGATAAAATTAATGAAAACAAAGTTCTTTTTATTGAATAAAGTAATAGTAATTATCTTTAGTAAGTAACTTTCATTAAAGGTTGATGAAGAAAAGAATCACAAAACTAATGAAATGAAAATATCAGAAAACCTGTATGATGGTGCTGCTGCTGCTGATGATGATAATGTATTAATTCAACACGGAAAGAATGGAAGAGCTGATAACCAGCAATTTCCCAGTGAGGACAATGAAGAGTATGATAGGTAAGCCTATGGCAATTATAAGGGTAGATCATTATTACTGTCTTATAAAACTAATTGTTTAAAAAAAAAATTTTTTTATTATACCTACATGTGGGGTACAAGGTTGATTTTCAGCAATTGTGTAGAATGTGTGGTGGTTAGATCAGTGTAGTTAGCTAATTCATCATTACAGTACGCAATTATTCTTTGTGTCCATTGACCAATATTTGAGCTAATATTGACCATGAACAAATTTTATACTTTTACTAGGGATATTAAACCTTGCCTGGTAATGAGAAAAATGCAAATTAAGAAGCAATGAGTTACCATTGTTTTTTCCATTCACAGTGATACATATTTTATGAAAAAACAACCAGCAAATGTGAGGAAAAAGACTTTTCATATAGTGTTGGTAAATGAAATTGGTAAATCCTTTTTGAAGGGTAGTTTAGTAGCATGTATCAAAATTTCAAATACAGTATATATCATCCTTTTATCCTAACAGCTTCACCTATGAGCCTAGATCCTACAGGAAAACACAACTTCTGTAAACACATACAGACACATGTTATGGACATTTATTATATATTTTATATAAAATGCAGTAGGTCTATATATGGAATATATATAGGATATATAATATATGTATGTTAAGGCTGTTTATTGTATCACTGTTATATCAAAAATTTGGTGATAGTCCAAATACCCATCAATAAGGAAATAGTTAAATTGTCATACCCGTAAAGTACTGCAGTATGCAACCATTGAAAAAAAATGAGGTTAGATCTATAGTATACTCATTATTCCACAATTAAAATATACTTAAAGCATTTAGTTTGGTGATGCATCTCAAGCAAATTTTGTTAGTATATTTGTAGTATCTGCTGAGTTGTAAAAGGAAGCTACATGTTTCAGTGGCCCTTTATAAACTTTTACCAACAAAATTGTTAGTTATTGGATTCTTGTTTTTTGTTCCCAATGCGTAAGTGTTCAGGTATTGGACACTCATATTAATCTGAATGTTGCCAAGGCACTGCACATGGGGTCCATAGTGGTAAAGAAAGAATAGGATACATGTGATGTCTTTCTATGTATTGGGTAAAACCTACTAAAACACATCAAAAGATATTTGATCTACTAAATGGGGGTTTGGCAGACTTTTTCTGTCAAGAGTCAGATAGTAAATATTTTAGGCTATGTGGACCATAAGGTCTCTGATTTTATAGTCTGTAATCTTTCATAGAGAATAAGTAAATAGACATGGATGTGTTCCAGTAAAACTTTATTTACCGTAACAGGCGGTGGGCTGACTTTGCTCTACAGACACTGTTAGGTCTCTGATTTTATAGTCTGTAATCTTTCATAGAGAATAAGTAAATAGACATGGACGTGTTCCAGTAAAACTTTATTTACCGTAACAGGCGGTGGGCTGACTTTGCTCTACAGACACTAATTTGCTGACCCTTGTGCCATAATGAAGGTGCTGCGAATGCAGTAGATCTCTTTAAAGATACCCTGCATGCCTGCCATTGTCCTTCCTTTTTGAAGATAATACATTTCTCTACACACCACACTATATGTTTCAACAACTGACCTCATACAATTTATAAAAACTCGATTTATGAAATATTTATTTTCTGCCTTTCTTCCCTTTTAGTCCTGTTATAGAATTCAGTATTATTTAATATGATTAATTACTTTGTGTATTTGACTAGTATTAAATATCCTAGAGTTAGATGATTTTCATTGAGCAAGCAATACTGCCCTTGAAGCTTTCTTTCTGTGGTCTTTCTTTGTAAGCATGAGTAATGTGGTAATCACCTTACATAATATACAACCAGGACATTTTCAAGGGGTCTTTTAGTTCTATAATTTTATGAATTGATTGTTTAACACCTTGGTTGGCTTTTTTTTTTTTTTTAGTGCCACGTGCACACAATCAAAAAAAAAAACTTCGAAGTGTTACAAACATACTACATAATCATTATGTAAGGAGCAAGAATACAGCTAAACAAGGAGAAAATTACATGTTCTGTGATCATGTCAGGTTGCTGTGATGTCCTTGAAAGAAATGTCTCTACTCACTGACTCACATTTTCCTTCCATTCACTCTTGAACTCACTCCAGTAATTTTCACTCACACCGCTCTTCCAAAATTGTTTTTCTCAAGGTTACCAGTGATTTTCACTTTAATAAATCTAGACATAATTTCTTAGATTTCATTTTACTTCAGCAATATTTGACCCAATGGAAAACTCTCTCCTCCAAAACGATTTCTTCCCTTGGCTTTGAGGATATCGGTGGCTCACCTGGTTTTCCCCCTAATTTTCCAGCCCATCCATCCTAGTCTGTTTGCTTGTGTCTCCTCGACTGCCACCTTTTACATAGGAGTTTCCCGGGGCTCATTCTTTGATCTTCTTTCTCATGACTTTTACTGTCTTGTATGTGCTATTGATTTCCAAATTTCTAATCCCAGATCTCTCTTCTTAATTCCAGACCTATATATCAGACTGCCTACCTGACGTCTCTCTTTCGTTAGCAATTGGGTATCAGAAACCTAACAGGTCCAAAACTGAGCTACTGACCCTCTTCTTCATATGTGCCGCTCAGGTAGTCCTTCTACTTGAGTTAATGGCAGTTCTTCCAGTTTCTCTGCAAAAACCTTGGTGTCATCCTTGACTCATCCTTCCCTCGTACCTCTCACATCTAATCTGTCAGCAAATCTACCTTCAAAATATCTCCAGAAGGCAGTCCCATCTTCCATGTGCAAGCCAGCATCATCTACTGTCTAGATGAGTGTAACAGACTTCTGACTGGTCGTCCTGTTTCTTTTTAAATCTTCTTCCCATCAATTCTTTATGTAGCAGACCCACTAAAATGTAAGTCAAATTTTGTCATTTGTCTGCTCAAACTCTTCTTATTGCCTCCTATTTCACCCAGAGTGCATGCCAGAATTTTCCTAATACCTACAGAGCAGTGCATGATCTGACCTCTGTTCTCTCTCTGGCTGAAGCTTCTCTTTTTCTGTCCCTTTCGCTCTGCTCCAGTCACACTAAATTTGTTACTACTGTTTAAACACCCCAGGCATACCACGGTACTGGGCAGTTCACTCTGCCTGGAATGCTTTTGCCTCACATCTCCTCCTGGCTTGCTCCTTCCATTCCTTCAGTTTTTTACTGAAAAGCCACTTTCTCAGCAAGACCTTTTCTGGCCTTTCTAAGATTTCCAGCATCCCTCCCCTACAACACATATAAATGTTCTTTCCCTGCTTCCGCTTTTCTCCCCTCACATACTGTGTGTCTCACCTCCCTGTGGCGTTCATGGTTATTGTGCACTCACTTCACTCAGGAGTAGCATTTTCCATTGTTACTTCTGTGTTCTCGGTGCCTAGAAAAAGGCCTCACTTAGAAGCAGCAGCTGCTCAATAAGAGTTTATTAAATTAGTGAATGGAGTTTACCCTGGGTCTGTTGTTTTGAACATTAGACTCGGTCTTACTTAAGAAAAAGTTTGATATGGGTCCATTCTGACTATTCTGTACCTAGCAATTACATGCATATTTTAGATTCCTTTGGTTCTTTCTAATAAGCTATATTCTCTATATTAATGTTTTTTCACTTCAGGTGAAAAGCCTGATATTGGGGTTACTCACTATTTATCCTTCTACTGGTATTTGTGATAGTTTTAGTTGTGATAAAATGGATCAAAGGAATTGACAACTTCATTTACTTTTAGGGTGGTAAATTAATGAACTTAATACATTCTTACCAAAGCATTATGAGACTTCAGTATCTGAAAGAAAAAGACAGAATTGGAATTTGTTGCTTTTTATAGTGAGACAGCTGTGGTGGTCAGGCACAGGCTTTTCTGACAGAGCAGCCTGCTGATCTTGTATGGGGTTTTGGGCAGAGTAGAGTAGAAGGACTGGCACTTACAGAGACATAAGTGGGTTGACATCATCTGTGCAATATGGTTATTCGAGTGACTGAGACTGTTGCTTGATTGGTTGGCACTGGGGGTCATGCCTATTATAGTGAGTTTGTCTCTGACTGGCTGTGTTACAGAAGGATGAGGCTGGTTGATGAGTGAGGCCAGTGGTCATTGATTGATTGGATAGATTTAAAACAGGTTCTGTTTGCCTATTTGTTACCATGACTGCAGGGCAGTTCTTTCTGTGGCAACTTTAACCAGTTTTTTGTTTAAAGTTGCCTTTTAAAACTATATTACAAAGCTACAATAACCCAAACAGCATGGTGCTGGCATAAAAATAGACACACGGATCAATGGAATAGAATAGAGAATCCAGAAATCAATCCATGCACCTACAGCCATCTGATCTTTGACAAAGGCAGCAAATCTACATACTGGGGAAGAGACTGCCTTTTCAACAGGTGGTGCTGGGAAAACTGGATACTCATATGTAGGAGAATGAAACTAGACCCGTACCTTTCACCAAAATCAACTCAAAATGGATTAAAGAATTAAATATACATCCTGAAACAATAAAACTCCTTAAAGAAAACATAGGGGAAACACTCCAGGAAGTAGGAGTGAGTACAGAATTCATTAATAGGATGCCCAAAACACAGGGAAATAAAGGTAAAATAAGCAAATGGCATTATGTCAAACTAAAAAGCTTCTGCACAGCAAAAGAAACAATTAACAGAGTAAAAAGACAACCAACAGAGTGGGAGAAAGTATTTGCAAAATATACATCTGACAAAGGATTAATATCCAGAATATATAAGGAACTCAAACAACTTTACA
>NW_007732112.1:124039-131516 GCF_000696425.1 Galeopterus variegatus | reverse complement strand
CCATCCTTATCTTCCTATAACTTTATGTATATCAACTCATATATCACGTTGTATCATAATTATATATTTGCCTGTTTTTTGAAGCAAGGACTATACATTTCCTGTAGGTAGTTGGTACTTTATGACTCTTTTGTGAATTAATAAATGAATTAAGATGGCAAAGATTTGGAATTTTGCCCAGAAAAAGTTTTTTATTTTTTGGTCAGTAGAATAATTAGAAAACTTTGGCTTTTCTATGAATTTTTTTTTTTTAAATAGCAATCCTGACTTACATATGATGGAAGGAAAGAAAAATGAAGATGAAAAACGGACCTCAAAATTTTCTGTGATTGCACCAACGTTGGACCAGGCCGATTCGCTAACTGGTGGTCCACTGCAAGTGAATGGTGACAACGACTTAGGTAGAATAGATCAGGATGATGGAAGGTAAGGTCTATACCTCATCTAGTTTTCTGTGAAGGAATGTTAACAGTGATTACTTTTTTTTGGAAATAAACCAGGATATTATAATCTGCAGGCCACAGCAGGAGGTCCTCAACTCTATCATTGCTGGTGAGAGATTGATTAAGATGAGTATAAGTGATTTTAAGAAGGAGCAGTTTTTTAGGGATACCTGTAGTATTTCAAGAAGATGAAACATGGAAGGTAAGGTCTATACCTCATCTAGTTTTCTGTGAAGGAATGTTAACAGTGATTGCCTTTTTTTGGAAATAAACCAGGATATTACAATCTGCAGGCCACAGCAGGAGGTCCTCAACTCTATCACTGCTGGTGAGAGATTGATGAAGATGAGGATAAGTGATTTTAAGAAGGAGCAGTTTTTTAGGGATACCTGTAGTATTTCAAGAAGATGAAATTTTATTTCTAATGAATTTATAAACTTATGTATAAACTTCTTTTTAGTTAGTTAACTCTCAATTATCTGTTCTGAGGAGTAATTATAACTAATTATTTGTGAGAAAAAGTTAATTTTGAACTTGTAACTTCACTGAATGATTTCAAAAATAATTTCTCATAATATTTCCCAGAGTTACTAATAACAGAAACTTACCAATTGACAGCATGTTCTTTCATTGCTCCCTTTTAAGTGTTTCTGCCCTTTGGAAGGTATTAAAGTGAAACTTTAAATGTATGAGAACTAGAAAGGAAAAATATTCAAAAACATAGAAATCTTATAAGGATAATAAACCAACATATGAGGAGCCAGATCGCAAGATGAACTCATTTTAAGACAAATTTTAATATAACTATGTTTAACTACAGATTTGCCTTAAAACAAGAAAAAGAAAAGACTACAGATGCTGACATGCTGTGTGACGAGCTTACAGAACCGTTACAGAGAACAGAAGAGTGGCCCAGTGCAGACGCCACAGTGAGACAACGACTCGAAATGACTCTGAGGACCCGAGATGCGGAACTGAGGCCTGCCAGAGACAATCTGAATCAGGTAAATTAATCCGTGATAAAAATTTTTATGTTTAATTTTATTTCTTCAGTATTACTTATAACATTTGTTTATTTTGATATATATTGTTTAAGTTTAAAATAAACCAAAAATATTATATTACTGTAAAAATGGTCTGTGACTATTTATTGTAAAACTATTTATTATAGATCTTGGCATCTAATAGATGCTCAGTATATGTTTTCCGAAGTAATGAAAGGTAAGTTGAGTTCAATCACTAACGTAAATGCTAATTTAGGCATTTTTATGTTAAAATTCAGGCTAAATAACTTTGAAAGTATAATGAAACTAGTTAAATGTTTTATAAAGAAACTTTATTTCACAATACTCTGCTTTTTTTAAAGCACTGTTTTTATTCTGACAAATTTAGGTGTCATTTATGCCATTGAAATTTGAGTAACCTGTGTGAGGTGAAAGTCCTCATGTTTAATAGGCTATTTCCTTTCAACAGTTTTTTAAAAGGTTCTGATCTTAATCAAGCTTTTAGAATTTTTTTCCACATGGGTATCAGACCAAAAACTTACTGAAGTATCCCTCCAGTTTGTAGAAGCACAAAATGCCATCCAGAGGCCACTTTCTCGAGAGCAGAATGCCAGGGTCTTACGAGATGGGATAGTGACCTGGCACCTGTGCAAAAACCAAGAGGAGCTAGAAATGGCTCAAAAGAAAATGAATGATGAGGCATTTTCTTCAGTAGTTTTCAAATATGTGTGTGTACATGTTTGTATGTGTATGTATTTAAAACCGATTGTATGCATCATGGAAAGTATAGAGGATTTTTAAATCGTATATGCATATATATATATATATATATATATATTCTGGGAGTGGGGGTGGGGGCTGCATTTTTGGCTCATTGAATAAAGTAGTGTCCTTAAGTCAACTCTATTTGTCTGCCACAGTCAAGTAGTGACATTCGCAGTGGCCTTATCCAAAGGAAAGGCTCTAAATAATTTCCATAGAAATTGATAATCCTTTCATACCTAGAAACCCTTGCTACTAACAAGAGATGATCTAATTTTGAGCAGCCAGTTCACCCCCTTGATTCATTAATGGAGAGGTTAGTTTATTGCTTCCACTCATAGGGAAGGAGGACAAGTATAGTCAGTGCAGAGACCATATTTTGAATGTCATTCTCCTCACTTTTGAGAAGAGTAACAGTTTGCTCCAAGTGGTATCCTATTTCAGCACAAAGAGCTTTTGAAAACAATGATATGCCGTTATACGTACTTAGTGATGATTGATAATTCTTTGATTTCTAGTAAGGTAGTTCAGTGTAATTTCCCTTATTTCACATTGATTACTATTTCAAACGTGAAGAGAAAACAAAAATTATTGCATCAGCAAATAAACTTCTGGTTTTCTAAGAAGAGCTCTATAAATGTTACCTTATTTACCATTACTGTTTTGAAATCTAAGGCCTCTTCTGTATTTATTTAATTGCACTGTGGAAGTAACTGTGGTTTGGTGGAAGCCCTACAAGAAGAGTCAGACAACCTGGAGAAAACCCTGCAGCTTAACATTGTTAACTTCTCAGAATTATGATAACTAAATGAGTTCATTGATGTATTTAGAAGTGCTTAGTACAATGACTAGATTTATCACTTATCAATGAATGTGATTCTAATGACTGATTGTATAAGGGTATTTCAAAATGTCATGGAAAAAGAGCATTTGAAGATAATGTGAATCTTTCCATGTACTTTTTGAAGCACCCTCATGTATATATTTGCATTTGTGTGTGTGTGTGTATCTGACTAGATATCAAAGTGTAAATCCCAATTTTTAATGTGGTCAAATCAATTAATCTTTCATGTCTTTAGGTTTGTTATAATTCAGAAAAAGGCTTTTTAACTCTGAGATTCTTAAAAATTCTCTCATGGGTTCTTTTCTACGTCCATGGCTTCATTATGTTCAGTTAAAGTTTTGAACTTTTGGGATTTTATGCTTCTATAAATAAGTTTTGAGGTTTGGACCCAACTTTTCTTCCAGTTGGTTATCCACTTATTGCAACTCTTTCATCCTACAAATATACAGGTTATTTTTTAATTTCAGGGAAAATCACAATATGTCATTTTATTTGGTGCTAGCTGAACATCTCCTTTGTTTTCTCAGGTTTATGATAGTCATAAAAAAGATCTGTTGCATAAAAATCACACGTTGCAGGATGAAATTCCCATGCTAAGACTGGAATTAGACACAATTAAAAGTCAGTACCGGGAGAAGGAAAAGAAATATTGCAAGGACATTGAAATTGTAGAAGAAAAGAATGAAGACCTTCAAAAGACAGTAAAATGGGAGAGGGAAACATCCACAATAACAATGTTCCAGTGTAGTGGACAGCTGAGTGTTCTGACAGCTGAGAACACAATGCTAAATTCTAAACTGGAGGATGAAAACCAAAACAAGGAAAGGCTGGAAACAGAAGTTGAACCATGCAATTCTAGACGGGTTGCTGCTATACAGGATCATGATCAAAGGCAGGCATCTGAAAGGGATCTAGACCTTGCTTTCCAGAGAGTAAGACGTAAGTGGTTATATTTACAGGAACAAGTGAATTTTGACATGTCTGTCATAGAAGATCAGACTGAATTTCTTTCTCAAAAACTTTATGAAGCTGAAAATAATAATAATAGCCTAGAAATTGAGCTCTGTCACACAAGAGATGCTCTCAGAGAAGTGACTTTGGTCTTAGGATGTGTGCAAAGAGATCTAAGCCAAACAAAGTGTCAAATGAAGGAAATTGAACACTTGTATCAAAACAAACAAGGCAAAGTGAATAAACGCATTGGAGAGCAGGAATCTGTAGAGGAGAGATTATCTCAACTGCAACATGAAAATAGTTTTCTTCCACAGCAACTGGATGATGCTCACAACAAAGCTGATCATGAAGCAGAGATAGTAGTCCAGTGCCAGTGTTGTGATACTGTAAGAACACTTCAAGTTCAGAGTAAAAAGCCCAGTCTTGTACTAGAAGACGGAAACAAGGAGCTCATCAATGAATGTAACCACTTAAAAGGAAAGCTGCATCAGCATGGAGATGAGAACGTAGAAAGAGAAGTAAGTATGAAGAGAGAGACATATTTTTCAAACTTCCTGAAAGTAAATCCAAAGTCATATTTGATTATGGCTAAATGCTGAATCTAACTGAATATGAAAAAGAATAGATTATAAACATATTTGCTATATCAGCTTAGAAACATTCCTTGTTTCCAACAAGTAAAAATTAGACCTGAGGGATGCTTTACTTTGAGTAAAGATATTGGTCTCCTATAAAATGTTGTAAGATTAAGTCACAAATTGCTAATAGATATAGACTGATGTTAGTAATGAAATCTTAACCTGCTCTAAATAATTTTAATGTCTTTTTGTTGTCATATTTTAATACCATGATGAAGCAGATAAATAGAAATGCCTTTACCTAAAATGAATATTTTGAAATGAAGATTCAACTGAGTGGGTTACCTTGACTGTTCATTCCAAATTTCCCAGATGAACTGAAGTGTAGATTCTGTGTCTCATAATACTTTTCCTTCAGTGGCTTTTGATATATTTTTAGTTGATACAATCTTATTTTTATCATGTCAATTTGACTTAAATCTGGAAATATTGTAGTCTCCAATTTGATATTCTTAGGACCTCTGAATTCTTTAAGAGTATCTACTTTTCATTAAGTCATAATTTGGGACCAATGTGGTGAATTTTAGCAAGACCATGTTTGATTTAATCTTCCCACAGGTATTTATAATTTACTTTTAACATTTTAAAAAAGAATTTGCTCATTATTTTCATTTCGATTACTATCAAATCCAATTACTATCACTTGGATATAACTTTGTCCCAGTACAAAGATAATTGCAGATAGATAATCTGTGATGTATTATTTTTGGCATTGGATCCCCATTTTCAGACTCCTGAGGGTTGGTGGGATTCATGCGTAGTAGGAATAGAAGTGAGTAAGGGGGAGAGTTGTAGGAGCTGAGGTCAGGAAGGGAGATAAGGGCCGGGTTACCCTAAGGTCTTAAAAACTATCAGGATTTCACTTGTATTCTGAGATAAAAGTCTATTGGAAGGGTTTGGGTAGAGGATGGAATATGTGAGGAACTCTGAAGTTGATTTGAGCCTCTAATAAAAAAGAGGGACAATGTTCCACATTGTAGAATTTACCATCACCAGTCCCACCCACATAGCCGTTTCTTTCCGAGATTTCAGTAGATTATGAAGCATTGCAGATTCGCACATGACAAACAGATATTTGAATCCAGTAAGACCTGGTGTCTTTACATTTAAGAGTCTTTATTTAGCTTCTCTCACATCTGCTTTACTTTTGGCCTCTTTGTTGTAAAAGTTGCTTTCCTCCAGGCATCAGTATCATTTTCTTCATTGGCATTGAAACCGTTCTTAGCCTCTGCCAGGGCCATCAGGCTCCCACAAGCAGTCCTTTTGAAGCCCTTTTGATTTTCATTCTTACTGTTCTCTAGGTCCTTTCAGCTTCTACCCACTTCTGGCCCAAAGGCCTCCTACATGTTTCATTTTCTGCCAGGGCCATCAGGCTCCCACAAGCAGTCCTTTTGAAGCCCTTTTGATTTTCATTCTTACCGTTCTCTAGGTCCTTTCAGCTTCTACCCACTTCTGGCCCAAAGGCCTCCTACATGTTTCATTTGTGTTTTGGCAGGGGCGGGGGTGTTTGTTTTTTGGTTTTTTTAATGGCAGCATGCCATTTTTAGTATTAGTATCTGTGCCCATTATTTATTGCTGGACAGTATACTACCTCCAAATTGAGTGTCTCCAAACATTTGTATTATTCAGAAACCTGCAGTATAGGCTAGGCTGAGTGGAGTCATCTTATTTCTTGTCCATTTGGCATCAGCTGGGGTGACTTGCAGCTGGGAACTAGAATCTTCCAGTGGCTTCTTTGTTCACAGTTGTTCATAGGCAGTTCAAGCTCACTTTTGGCTGGGACTTTATCTGTGGCACTTAGCTGGAGCACTTATGTGAGGGTTCATCTTGTGGCCTGGGCTTCCTCACGGTATGGTGGCTGGGTACTAAGGCAAGCTTCAGTAGAGAGGGAGAGTGATGTGGACACCATCGCATTTTCTAACTTTGCCATGTAAGTCTCACAGCACTTACACCATATTCTATTCACTAGAAACCAGTTACTAAGGTCATAGAAAGCACATGTTCAGGAGAGGGAATTTCATGGTAGATATGTCAAAGATTTTATAGACATGTTTTAAAACCATGATTCCACTGAACTTTTCTTAATCATTACATTTAAAGGAACATAGTTCTCACTAACTCAGTACCACTGACATTGCAGCAAGTTGTTTAGTATGCTCCCTTATTTTGTGGCATGTGGCAAAGGATTACAAAGTGGTGCTAATTGAATTAAAGCATGTTTGTTCCAAGAAACCTGTGGATCACGTCCCAAAATATTATACCAAGGCATATATTTGGTACTTAACCTTCAGAATTATTGTGTAATCCTCAAATTAGCATAAGACATTTGCAGTTCAGAAAATGGCTTATGGTATTAGAACTTATTTTTACAAGTTTTGCTAATTTGAGTCTCATTTTCAAAGTCTCATCCTGGGAATCATTTTTTGACTCAGGCATAAATAGCTCAATATAATGTCCCTAAAACTTCTTTAGTAATTATGGGGAGTAAAAAGGGGGGGGGGTAGGGATAAAAGACTTTCTACTAAGAGATGATTTAGAATCATTTTAAGGAAGAAATGCATGAAATATTCACAGAAAAATAAGTGTATGATGAAGCGCAAATGGTTAAATGCATGAAATATTCACAGAAAAATAAGTGTATGATGAAGCACAAATGGTTGGAAAACACGATGAGGGTAAGGAATGTGTTTGCACAGCTTCTGATGGTTTTAACTTGGTTCTTGATTTTCTGAGTAATTCAACGCGCACATTCCAGGAATCTATTTACATATAGAGAACATTTCTTTTCTTTTTTTTTTTTTTTTTTCCTTTTTGTCTTTTTTCGTGACCGGC
>NW_007732112.1:118735-119533 GCF_000696425.1 Galeopterus variegatus | reverse complement strand
GTATGTGGGATCCGAACCCTCGGCGGGAGCGCCACCGCGCTTCCCAAGCGGCGCACTGTAGCAGTGCGCCACCGGGCCGGCCCTATTGTTTATTTTTTAATTGACAAAACATTGTATATATTTATCTAGTACAACATGCTGCATCGAGATATGTATACCTTATGGAATTGTTAAATCTACCTAGTTAACATATGCATTACCTCGTATACTTATCAGTTTTTGTGGTGAGAACACTTAGAATCTACTCTCTCAGCAATTTTCAAGAAGAGAGTGCATTATTATTCACTATAGTCACCATGTTGTACAGTAACAGATCGCTTGAACTTATTCCTCCTGTCTAACTGAAAGGTTTTATCCTTTGACCTGTTGGTCTCCCCAACAACCTCACCACCCAGCCCCTGGTAGCCAGCATTCTGCTCTCTACTTTCATGGGATCAACTTTTTTAGATTCCACATATAAGTAAGATCATGCAGTATTTTTCTGTGCCTGCCTCATATCACTTAATGTAAAGTCCTCCAGGTTCATCCACGTTGTCACAAATGACAGGGTTTTCTTAATTTTTAGTGCTGAATAGTATTTCATTATGCCTATTTGCCACATTTTCTTTATTCATTTGTTGATGAACACTTAGGTTGATTTCATATCTTGGCTATTGTGAATAATGCTGCAATAAACATGGGAGTGCAGGTAGCTCTTTTACATGCTGCTTTGCTCTGTATATATATCCAGTAGTGAGATTGCTGGATCACATGGTAGTTCTATTTTTAATTTTTTGAGGAACCTCCATACTGTTTTCC
>NW_007732112.1:111122-117735 GCF_000696425.1 Galeopterus variegatus | reverse complement strand
GGTCTGTATGTGGGATCCAAACCCTCGGTGGGAGCGCCGCTGCGCTCCCAAGCGGCGCACTGCAGCAGTGCGCCACCGGGCCAGCCCCCATATAGAGAACATTTCATTGCAACTGAGTTTATTTCAAAATTTGTTGTTGGTTTTGAGTTAGATTATTCTCAGCCTACTTCCTTTATCACCAAGCCCTATCATTCGTTCCTGCAGGGTGATGGTCTTACAGCACAGGTGGAAGCTGCATCCTCAGACTGTCTACATCTGGATGAAAAGAATCGGGTTCTTCAACAAAAGTTATTACCTTTGAAAACAATACAAAAGAAATGTGAAGAACTAGAGAAGGAGAAAGAGCAGTTGGAACAAGTAGTAGTGGACCTCAAAAGACATATGGAAAAGAACATGATAGAACATGGCCAAACAGAGCAGTACAAACGGGAGATTAACGAAAGAGTAATACAGGATATGGTGGAAAAATTAAAACAAGTCAATCTGTTTTTACAGGTTGGTTTAATTATCTGTATTGTGCCTTAATTCATTTCACTGCAAATTATATTTTGGATATATACATTGCATGTGTTTGCTCTACTTCCCTGATAGCTGTTTGTTTTATAGATTTCTAGGAGGGTGGCTTCTGTTTTTACCTGTAAATCATTCAGTTTCCATCATTATTACTAAATTGATCTTGATTATTAAGATCTGTTGGCCTAAAACTGACTTTTAGGAGGAAAAGAAAAAAATTGTGATTTGTAAATTATATCATAATCTTGAATCATTCTTAAGTTACATGTTTCAGTTTCTAAAATTGTAAATCGGTTCTGTTATTCTTTGAATTATCAGGTTACATGAATTCTAGCACAAGAATGACTCAACTTCTTTTATAATTTAAATTTAATTAAGTTGAAATTGATGATAAATATTTTCAACTTTAGCTTTTTCTCATATTTAAAATCGTTCTCTGAGTCACTGATTCAAATATAAAGGAAACAATATTTATTCAGGTTATAATTATGTAAAAAATGTGTCCTTTTCACTTTAGGAACAAGCAGCATCTAGAGAAAATTCAGAAAAGTTGATAGAGGATCATAATGCTTCAGTAAGAAGACAGATGGAACTCACAATTAAATATCTGGAATTTAAACTCTTCAAAATGAAAAATTCTCAAGATGATTCTTATGAAACAGAATTGGCAACATATAAGCAACTCTATCTAGAAGAATTAAAAGCCAGAAAATCATTGTCAATTGAACTAAGCATGTAAGTCAAAATATAAAATCAAAGACAATAAATTACGCTTGTTAATTTGGCTCTAAAATGTGTTTTTTACTGAGGTTCGTGAAGTTACTAGAAAGTGAAAGACAATATAATTTTGGCAAATGATGTTAATAAATTCCTTTTAAAATGGTAGTTTGGGCTGCCTGGTTAGCTCAGTTGGTTTGAGCACAGCCTTGTAACACCAAGGTCAAGGGTTCAGATCCCCATATTGGCCAGCCTCCAAAAAAGTATATAAATAAACAAAATAATAATAAAAATAAAATGTTAGTTCAGGATGGTTTCTGCCTCCCCTTCTTTTTTAAGTTTTATATAGCCTTATTTTTCCCCTCAATATTTTCTCAAATGCTAGCCTTTCAGCTAAGTATTTTTGAAGCTTTACAATTTAGGTAGTGATATTTTTATGAAATTGCTTGTTATCATTCCCCTAAATAGAAATATTAATAAG
This sequence comes from Galeopterus variegatus, assembly GCF_000696425.1. Classification (NCBI taxonomy): domain Eukaryota; kingdom Metazoa; phylum Chordata; class Mammalia; order Dermoptera; family Cynocephalidae; genus Galeopterus; species Galeopterus variegatus. The sequence continues at coordinate 116,024 of NW_007732112.1, read as the reverse complement.
TTTAACTATTTTTTTTTTTTTTTTTGGAAAATTACAACTTAAATTCAGAGGACCAAGTACTACTTACTCTTAGCACTTTCTGACACTTGGGAAATTAACTTTCATAGATTGTGATCTTCGGTGTTATCACTAGAGGGCACTTTAAGACGAAACTATTCTTCACTGACTTTCCAGTCTTCATAAAGGCATGCTTGTGAACAAGGGAAAGATGAACACAGGTGAAGGGAAGTAGAACTCACTTAGTGCCTAGGACTAACACCTTGGTCAGCCTGATGTGTTGTGTCGAAGACAGAAAAGGCAGGTGCCACCTCTATGCCTTGGTACCAATGTTAGGAGCTAATTGCCTTTGCAGCTGTGTCAGTTCATGGTGATGGCCAGTCAGCTAGCTCATCCTCCCCTAGAGCTTGTTCCTCTTGAGTTTTTTCCTCAGTGCCAGGTGCTTCATTTCCCCCAGGTAATGTTTGTGAAAGCAAATGCTTGAAAATGTCTTCAAGGCATGGCTTTTTAAATCCCTAAACTGGTTTACTATGAATACAAATATTCCTAACTTTTTTTATTTTTATTTTTTAATTGTATGTATTTAAGGAGCACAATGTGATGAGTACAACATGATATTTTGGTATATTTATACATAGTGAAATTGTCATTATAGTTAAGCAAATTAACATATCCATCATTTCAAACAGTTACCCTTAGAAACAAGTATTTCTAGTAGCATCCTTTAATAATCTGTTAAGTGGAGCAGTTTGTTACCTGGTAACCCATACATCCTTGACAGCCCTTTCTCTCCCTTCCCAACTTTGTGTAATTACTTATTCAGAGTCCCCTAGAAATATGCATACTTCTTTAGAATGATTTTAACATATAATTGTGTACAGTAGTTATGCTCTGTTTTCAGTGTTAATACATTGTTAAATGGGAAGTTCCACTTACTGTTATGGCAACTTTTTTAAGAGTGCAAATCATTTAGGAATCATTTAGGGAAAAATGAAATACTAAACATTTGTCTGTTCTAATCTTCACAGTGTTAATGAGAGGCTGGCAGAGTTCAATACCTGCTTCTTATGGGGAAAGAGCAGCACACATCTTTAGTCAGCACTTCTGCTGTTACTACGAGACCTGTCCTGGAGTCACCTGGTGCGGCAATTACTAATCATCATTTAGCACTCAACAGAAATCATTTTCCAAGAGAAAACTTAGTGATTCCTACCTCAACCCTGTGGCCTTCAAATAACAGCTTGGAGAACTCCTTGGCCACAGTTAGTTATATTATCTCTTTCTTTAGGCTTTCAGATTTCTGATATAATTCTCGTTTTTAATTTGGTGAAATACTGAGGTGTTTAATTGACTTAGGTATATTAAGTAAAGGTCATAATTACCTGTGTTCATAAGTAAAGGAGACAGAAATTTTACTTTTTTTAAAAAAAAATGTCACGAGCTCACTTTTATGAGTAAATTTGTTAACTTTATTCAATAAATATAACTAAACTGACATATTTTATATTTCTTTAAAAGCTGTATTTAACTAGATTTTAGAAATTGAATATTATTGCCTGATAACTAAAGGTGTACTTTGAGATACTTTGGCTTACTTTCTAATTGATTTTAGTTTGGCTGTGGTTCATAACACTTTTAAAGTTTTTCTGCACCGGCCCATGTTTCCACCCCTAACCGTAAGTGAATGATCAGCATCCAAACACTCCACCCTGTGTGGGTGTGTATTGCTTAAAGGAATCCTGGAGAAATCCTTTTTATAAATCACATAAACCTGTAACAATAAAAAGGTTCATTTCTGCTTTTAAGTTAAAATTTTTGTCATTTTCTTTAATAAGAATATATCCTCAATTAACCAAGCAGGCCAAGTTTGTCTTTGAGCCCCTCTCCCCATTTGGCCCCTTCCTTCCTTCCCTCCTCTTTAGGTCCTCAGGGTTCCCCTGCCTGCACTCTCTTCTAGAAATCATCCCATGGCAGGTTGGGTGAACATGAACACACAACACACACCTGACCAATGGGTTTTATCGTGTTGCTGAGTGCAGAGAGAAAACACAGAACATGTCATCAACTTTTTAGCTGCGGGCAAGCCACGTTCTCTTGAAGTCATGTTCAATAAACTCCCATAGACAACTCCTAGTAGAATATGTGGGTTTTGAGAAAAACTAAATACATTAGCAAACCTAGAGGTTGTGAGCTGCTTTTTACTCAAGCCCTCTCCTGTCCTGATTTCCCCCTCAATTGACATTGTCTTCATTCTGTGACCCTTTTTTGTCATATAATTCTGGGAAATACTGGGAGATCTGGGTGATATTTCATTAGACAGAACCTAATCTAGAGGCGAGTAAATTTAATCAAAATCATAGCTACAGGCTTATACAAACTCATGCCCCAGATCAAGGGAAAAAAAGGTTTGACAAAAAGAGACTCAACATAAAAACGTCCCTTTGTCAACTGCCTTCATGAAGCCTTTCTTGGCAGAATTAGTTCAACAGCACTGTCATTAAGTGCATGACAATCACCTTCCCTTCTGGCTCCAGTGAGAAGTCTATCACAGCAACTTCAGAATGAGAGCATCAGAATTAAAGAACTGATGGAGGGAGGTACAGGAATGAAAAACGAAATGGTCTCTGTCCGTCACCCAAAATGTCTGTGAGTGATAGCTGAGGTTAAGCTGAGATCCGTGTGTGGGGGTGTTAAACGTGATATCCTGTCCAACATGTCCTAGAGTCCAAAAAGCCCATAGAACATAATCTGCTATTTTTATTACTAAAAGGTTCTTTAGTTTTATTTGTTAGTATTGTTTATTTTTTATTTATTTTTATTTTTTATCCCTTTTTGTCTTTTTTCATGACCGGAAACGGATCGCAACCCTCAGTGTTGCCCCCGTACCGGACCGGGACCGGCAACGGGATCGCAACCCTCGGTGTTGCCCCCGCACCTCGCTCAGCCAGTGAGCGGGAACCGGTCTGTATGTGGGATCCGAACCCTCGGCGGGAGCACCACCGCACTCCCAAGCGGCGCACTGTAGCAGTGCGCCACCGGGCCGGCCCTATTGTTTATTTTTTAATTGACAAAACATTGTATATATTTATCTAGTACAACATGCTGCATCGAGATATGTATACCTTATGGAATTGTTAAATCTACCTAGTTAACATATGCATTACCTCGTATACTTATCAGTTTTTGTGGTGAGAACACTTAGAATCTACTCTCTCAGCAATTTTCAAGAAGAGAGTGCATTATTATTCACTATAGTCACCATGTTGTACAGTAACAGATCGCTTGAACTTATTCCTCCTGTCTAACTGAAAGGTTTTATCCTTTGACCTGTTGGTCTCCCCAACAACCTCACCACCCAGCCCCTGGTAGCCAGCATTCTGCTCTCTACTTTCATGGGATCAACTTTTTTAGATTCCACATATAAGTAAGATCATGCAGTATTTTTCTGTGCCTGCCTCATATCACTTAATGTAAAGTCCTCCAGGTTCATCCACGTTGTCACAAATGACAGGGTTTTCTTAATTTTTAGTGCTGAATAGTATTTCATTATGCCTATTTGCCACATTTTCTTTATTCATTTGTTGATGAACACTTAGGTTGATTTCATATCTTGGCTATTGTGAATAATGCTGCAATAAACATGGGAGTGCAGGTAGCTCTTTTACATGCTGCTTTGCTCTGTATATATATCCAGTAGTGAGATTGCTGGATCACATGGTAGTTCTATTTTTAATTTTTTGAGGAACCTCCATACTGTTTTCCTTAATGGCTATATTAATTTATATTCCCACCAATAGTGAGTGAGAAAAGTTTCCATTTTCTACACGTTCTCTCCAAACTTATCTTTTTTCTTGTTATAGCTGTTCAAACAGGTGTGAGGTGAGAGCTCATGATGATCTCGATTTGCATTTCTCTAACAATTAGTGATGTTGAGCATTTTCTCATATACCTGTTGGCTACCTGTATGTCTTTTTTTGAGATATATCTATTCAGATCCTTTGCCATATTTTAATCTGGTTATTTGTTTTCTTAATATTGAATCATTTGTGTCCCCTGTACATTTTGAATATTAACCCCTTGTCAGATGTACAGTTTGCAAATATTTTATCTCATTCCATAGGTTGCCTCCTCAGTCTGTTGATTGTTTCCTTGGCTGTGCAAAAGCTTTTTAGTTTGATATAATCCCACTGTTCTGTTTTTGCTTTTGTTGTCTGTGCCTTTGGGTTCATATTCAAAAATCATTGCCCAGACCAATGTTATGAAGTTTTCCCTGTATGTTTTCTTTTAGTAGTTTTACATTTTCAGTCTTGTGTTTAAGTTTTCAATCTATTTTGAGTTTATTTTTGTATATGGCGTGAGATAAAGCTCTAATTTCATTCTTCTGCATGGAGATATCCAGTTGTCCCAACACCATTTATTGAAGAAACTATCCTTTCTACATGCGTGTTCTTGGCAGCTTTGTCAAGAATCAGCTGACCATAAATGTGTGGGCTTATTCCTGGGCTCACAATTCTGTACCATGATCTATGTGGCTGTTTTTACACCTGTACCATGCCATTTGATTACTATAGCTTTGTAGTATATTTTGAAGACAGGTAGTATGATACCTTCAGCTTTGTTTTTTCCTGCTCAAGTTTGCTTTGGCTATTCAGGTTCTTTTGTGGTTCTGTATGGAGTTTAGGATTGTTTTTTCTATTACTGTGAAAAACATCATTGAAATTTTCATAGGGATTGCATAAATCTGTAGATTGCTTTGAGCAGTATGGATATTTTAACAACTTGTTCGTTTATCCACTCTATGAAAATGAGATCTCCTTCCATCTATTTATGTCTTCTTAAATTTCTTCCATCAATGTCTTTGTTTATCCTCACATCAGTCTCACATTCTGTCGATTATTATATCTT
>NW_007732112.1:96377-110910 GCF_000696425.1 Galeopterus variegatus | reverse complement strand
TTTCTATTACTGTGAAAAACATCATTGAAATTTTCATAGGGATTGCATAAATCTGTAGATTGCTTTGAGCAGTATGGATATTTTAACAACTTGTTCGTTTATCCACTCTATGAAAATGAGATCTCCTTCCATCTATTTATGTCTTCTTAAATTTCTTCCATCAATGTCTTTGTTTATCCTCACATCAGTCTCACATTCTGTCGATTATTATATCTTTATAGGAAGTTTGGAAATCAGATGGCACAAGTCCTCCAACATTGTTATTCTTTAAAAACATGTTTTGGGTTTTCTGGGTCCTGTGCATTGCTGTACACATCTTAGAGCCAGCTTATTAATTTCTACAAAAAGGGCTGCCGGGATTTTGATACACATTGTATTAAACCTATGGGTCAATTTGGGGAGAATTGCCCTCTTGAGAGTTCCAAGGTCCCACTTCTCCCTCCATATAGTAAGGTTTTCTTGAATTGCTCCTAGAGAAAAGGCTGAGTGAAGCCAAAGGGAGAGTTGCTTGAGTGTCTAAGTGAGGAATATAAATGTGCAGGCCCTGCTCGTTAGTTTGAGATTCAGGTACAGTGGAGGAAAAGGTGGGCTTTTCTGGTCTCTCTAAGAGCAGGTTTCAGCTAAGTAGGGAGAAAGGAAGGGAACCAAGGATAACTTTAAATCTGCTGTACGGGGTCTCCCAGGAAAGGGCTGGTAGAGTTTCACAAAAGATACCAGCAATTGGGATGGAGTTAGAGTCATAGGCATAGTTGGAGAGAAAATACTAGGATCAGGAGTAGATGAAAAGCATTGTTTTCTTGAACTAGTGGTTTTTCTTGAGGAGGACTTGTTAAGAACAGGACTTTCCTCTAGACCATTCCTCCTGAGATTCTGTTTTTCTCATTTCCCCAAAGAGAGGTTTTGGGGACCAGTGTCTTAGGCACATATCAGTAGTGTAGAAACAAAACCTCTGACCTTAAAAAGCAAATAAAAAATTCTAAATAATAAAATATTTTTGGCAACATCCAAGTATACAGGAGAATGTAAAGACAAACACTGTTTGATCTCCAGTACACTTTACTGTTCATGAACAAGAGCTTTAAGTGACATCGGACAATATTCTTTGGTCTATGGGAGATTTCAGCAATGTCATAGGGAAGTGATCAATAGATCAAGGAGTTTTTAGAACTAATTGTCCCCAAGGTTGCAATTAGAGATGTGAGTAGAAAATGTAGGAAGTTATATTCAGGTCATGATCGATTCCAAGCTTCTTCTATGTGCTTCTCTTAATTTAGAAAAATACTTTTATTCATAAAAATTTTGTAAGTTTGGAAACTCAAATATTATTTTGAAATTTGCTTTTTATCTTATCCTGGACACATACTTTGAAATCTTCTACTTTGCTCTTCTGAAATGGAGTGATGGATATATTAAGATTTATTATAATATTCACTTTATTCTGTCTCTGTTCTAAGGTACAAAACCAGATACAATGTGTCAGCCTGGGCTGGTTGATGATTTTAAACCGGAAAATCATGGAACTAAACATGAAAAGATGCAAAATGCTATATAAAAGTGTGATTTCATTTTTGTTAGAAAATTATATATATGCATATATGTAAAAATTACATATAACATAAATGTTAAAATTATATATACTATATGTACTTTTAATAAATGTATGCATGTTATATAAACACATGAGTAGAAAAATACCTGGAACGATATACATCAAAATTTAATATCTGGGTGTTGAAATCTAATTTTTATTTTATTTTTCTCAAAGGCATTTTCTAAGTTAAAAATAATTTTTTACTAAAATAACTTTTAAATAATACAAGTCATTTAATTTTATAAAATAAAGCATGACACGCTTTTAAGAAAGAAATATATGAAATAGATTCTAAAGAGTAATATTAGGTATCATGGTCATTAAATAATGATTTTAAAAAATGTAATTCAGGAGATGTAATAATTTCAAACTTGTAACTCAGTAATAAAGCTTCAAATACAGAAAGCAAACATTGACAGAAGAAAAGCAGAAAGCTACAAATATGCAATCATAGTAGGAGATTTTAACTCTCTTGAGTTAATCTCTTGAAATAATTTATCTCTTTAAGTAATTAGTTTATAAACCAGCCAAAAGAAATTGAACAGCACTACTAATATGTTTAAGTTAATAAAAGCATGTAGGATCTTTCATCTAATAATTAGAAAATATGCATTCTTTTAAAAATGCGCCTTAAACACATGAAAATTGATCACTTGCCTCCACTTTGTTCAAAAAGCAAGTTTCTAAACATTTCTAAGAAATTGTGTCATAGTAATCATGTTCTCTTACCACAGGGCAATTGTTAGGAACCAGAAAACAAGACAGCAAAATCCTACTTGTAACCTTTAAAAAAATAGAAATTAGAAAATTTATTGTACTAAAGTATCTGTTCACCTTCCTTGCACAATACTTTACCAAATGTCAAAGATTTTGAAAGAGTATTTCAAGGGAAGCTTATAGTTTAAAAACTTATGTTAGAAAAGAGGAAATATCTGCAATGAAGGAGCTAAGCACACAAGAGAATTTGAAAAATAAAATAGAAGAAATGAAATAAAGTACAAGCAGAAATTAATGATATGAACCAAAGAGGTAATGGCCGAGAATTAGGAAAACCAGAAGCCGGTTCTTTGTGGGGAAAAAAGCACAATCTTCTGGCAAAATTGTTCAAGGAAAAAAGAACAAACAATATTGAAAATGAAAAAGGACACATAACTACAGATATAGCAAAGATAAAACTGTAAGAATCTATTATAAATAAATTAATGGCTAATATGTTTGAAAAGTTACACAAATTAGAGAATTTTCTAAAAAAAAAAAACCAAAAAATTGATTTAAAAAACAATGGAAAACCTATATAGAAAGACCATTTATTAAACTGAGTATCTAGAAATCTACCCTCACAGATAACACAATGCCCTATCGTTTTACTAGATAATTCTACTAAATATTCAAAGAACAAATATCTGTGTTCTTATACAAACTTTTCCAGAAAATAGAAAAGGAGACAGCTCTTTCCTACATCACTTTGTGAGACCACTGCAACCTGGACACCAAATGCTGAAAATGATAATGCAAGAAAGGAAAATTCCAGGCCCATCTTCCCTCTCAGATGCACTAAACTTCACAAAATACCAGCAAATCCAATCTCAGAATGAATGTATAAAAAGTTCTACGGGATGTAGTCAGGGTTTGGCTTCCTATTTGTATCCAATTCAGGAGTCACTGAGCGCTGTTGAGGTCACTGTCTGTTGCATGAGCTAGGAACGGAGTGATTGACAAACGTAATGCACTTTCTCACCTCAGGGACACGATTCCCCACCTGTGTCTTGACTTAGAAATTACTGTCGTTACAGCTGGATATCCATTACTAACCTTTCCTAATCCTGTTTTACACGTTGCTTTTCAATTTTCGTGCTATTTACTCATGTACTCCATTTCCTTTCTCATTTCTTTCCCCCACTGATTTGAAAGTTAACCATCCCGGTTTTTATTCTAGACCTTTCTCTGTGATTTTCAGATATATATTTGCACATGCACGTATTTTTATCTATCTGTGTATCTATCTGTCTCACTGTGGATATACACACAGATGGTCATCCACTTAGGATGATTTGACTTACTAGTTTTCGACTCTACAATGGTGTGAACGTGATCTGCATCCAGTAGAAACCGTACTTCGAGTACGCACACCACCATTCTGTTTTTCACTTTCAGTGCACTATTCAATAAGTTACATGAGATATGCAACACTTTATTATAAAATGGGCTTTGTGTTAGGTGCCTTTGCCCAACTGTACACTAACGTAAGTGTTCTGAGCATGTTTAAGGTAGGGTAGGCTGAGCTATGATGTTTGCTAGGTTAGGTGTATTAAATGCATTTTCAGCTTAGGATATTTTCAATTTACAATGGGTTTATTGGGATATAACCCCGTTGTTAATCAAGGTGCATTGTATATATCTGTGTGTGTATGTATCTACATAAACCATCAGCATCAGGCTTGAAATTCCCCATGTGAAAAAGGAAATTAACATGTCAGCATCCTCTCTCCTCTCTCCACATTTAATCTCTGTTGCTGTTATCTAGATTTTAATTCTGCATTTCTGTGAAGTTATTTCTTTTTGTATTATGTCATCTTCCCTATCAGAAGTTATCTTGGTTATTCACAATATTTAAACCAGTTACCCAGCCTTCTTTCCTCATGGTTCCTTTAACCTTTTGTCCTTGCCCACTGTCCTGGTCCTGCCCTTTGTCCATAGTCACAGGACTACATCCCCTTATTGATTTCTCTGAAAATGTTCCACAAGAGCCATACATTTTGTGGCCCATTTAATCAAGATTGGCAGGTGTCATGGCATGTCAGACAAGCAGACTTTCCCTAGTGTGATGACTGGGTTCCGCTTGCTCCAAGGTCAACACTCACCTCCAAGGTCCTCATGGCCACGTGCAGACCTTAGGAATCCGTGTCCAGGGGCCTACTCTGAGAAGTAATCCTGCCTGTCTGGTCTGGCCTTTCCCAGGAACCCTGGACTGTTGATAAATAAAATGTTCTCAATTCTATTACCTGTACCATTGGCAGGGACTCTGAGAAAAATGTCACCAGGACTTCTCATTTCATCCTTGTAATAACATTTTGAAGCAAGTCCTAGTTGCCTGTCTGGGGCTGAGAGGTGGGAGCAGTAAAGGAGGTGGGTGCCTGACCATAGAGAATTAAAAATGACAAAAGTCATTCTGCTTTGTATTGTGACATACACCAGAGTTTCTTAACAGCATCAGTGATAAAAATAAAATACTCCTCCCTGCTGAGGCTGACCACACCCCCTTCCCTGTCACTGGCAAGTGGTTGGTAGGTAAATTTTATTAATCCAATACACAGATGGAGAAACTGAGGCTGAGAGAGGGTATTGCCCCCCTCCTGCCCCAGGTCTTAGAGCTTGTACAGGAAAATACTAGCATTTGGACCAGGTACAGCTGACTCCACAGTACTTAACAAATATGCCTATTGTGCCTATTTTTATTTATTTATTTTTTGGTACCATTTTTTTTTTTTTTAAGGAATGGGACAAATAAAAGAACTTAAGTGGATGTTTTGGTACAACCTATAGGAAAAGTAAAGGAAGCCCTAATATGTATGCCAGTCAGGGTTCTTCAGTAAAGGCAGCCACTGGCTTTTTTCTCTCGCTCAATTCAAGTGCCTTTGAGACATCACTAGTGAAAACCACTACAACGTGATCAAAACTCAAGTGGATTTTCACAGTCAATGACAGTGCATCTGTACACTTCACTAGGAAAGTAAGGCTAGTTTCAGCTCATCGTTGTCAAGGACCGTTGACCAATTAGCTCAAATTCAATCTCAATGGGCAACCAAGAAGCTTAAGCCTTCCTGGATGCATAATAAACTATGGCTCTTGCTAGGAGATGATCAAAAACTCAGAACATAGCTGACTCTGCACAATAAGAAACAATTTTGATATCTGAACAAAGATTTAATACATAGCAGCTCTCTGCATTCTAAAGAAAAAGCAAGCTATTTCCCAAATACCAGTCTATAATCTTTATGGTTCTGAAAGCAAAATATATATTCCATTTTAAGTGATCTACAAAATTCTCCACAAATAAAATAAGAGCAACTTAGAAAGAGGACATGATTTGTATGTTACATGCCAACAATTTAGTCACATGAGGCTGATTCTGTTTCATGGTGGTGGTATCAAATATAAAATTAATACATTTTTGTCACTTAAGTTATGCCAAAAAATTGCTATCTAGCGTATATCTAAGCCACTTAAATATTTCTTTTATAAATTTCACCTACAGCTATATCATTATTATCCATTGGGAATTATTAAGATGAGTATCTGAAATTGCTTATCTAGTTTTTAGATATAACGTGGTGAAGTATTTTGCCTTGGAAAGTGCAGGAACTTTGGTTTCCTAGAGACCTGGATTCAAATCCTCCTTTGTACATGAGCAAACATAGGCAGCTGTGCTGTTCATCTGTAAACTGAAGAAAGATGTAACTAATCAAAATGTTATGAAAATTAAATATGACCTCAATGTATTTGATGTCTTAGATTTATCCCTATGTTAGTTTCCTAGGGCTGCTGCAACAAAGTACCACAAACTGAATGGCCTAAAACGACAGAAATTTGTTCCTTCCCAGATTTGGAGGCTAGAAGTCTGAATTCCAGGTGTCAGCAGGGCCCTGCTCCCTCAAACGCTCTAGGGGGGACCCTTCCTTGCTTCTTCCCAGTATCTGGTTGCTACTTGGCTTGTAGCTGCAGCTGCGTCACTCCAGTCTCTGCCTCTGTGTTCACGTGGCCTTCTTCCCTGTGTGTCTGTTTTTCTGTGTTTTCTCCCCTTCTTAAAAGGACACCAGTCATTGGATTTAGGGGCCAAATTAATTCACTGTGATCTCATCTTCACTTAACAAATTACATCTGCAGAGATCGTACTTCCAAGAAATGTCACATTCTGAGGCTCTGTGTTGACAAGAATTTGGGGGGACACTATTCAGTCCTCTACACTTGTCCAATTCCTTATTCTACTGTGTTTTCATCTATGTCATAGCATGGTAAACTATTTTGCTAAGGAAAATGAAGGAACTTTGGATTCCTAGAGACCTGGCTTCAAATCCTCCCCTTGTACGTGAACAGAGGTAGGTGTAATTACCTTTTTCATGTGTAATTGAAGGGAAGAAAGATGTAACCCATAGAAGTGTTATGAGAATTAGTATGACACTCGTGAGATCATGCCTGATGCCGGGTAGGAACTTTATTAGTTTTCCTATTAACATTTGGAATATTTCATATTAAAATATTAGTGAAACCTCCCTCCCTCCCAACAATGTCCTTTCTGTTCACTTGTCATATCAATTTCAAGGAATTGCAATTGTTATGTCTTCTCCCCCCACCCGCAGTTTTTTTTTTTTTTTGGTGTGTGTGTGTGTGTGTGTGTGTATTTATTTATTTTTAGCTCCCACAAGTAAGTGAGAACATGTGATATTTCTCTTTCTGTGCCTGACTTGTTTCGCTTAATATAAATCTCTCTAGGTCCATCCATGTCATTGCAAATGGCAGTATTTCATTCTTTTTTTATAGCTGAGTAGTATTCCATTGTGTAGATATACCACAGTTTCCATATATTTTCAGTAATTGTCCACAATAATCAACCACATTGTATATCAACAAAATTAAATTAAATTAAAAAATATTTATTAGAATGATAAATAAATTAATAGCCATAATCTTTGATAAATCTAATATTAATAGCATTTATCCTATGTATATAATGACTATTTTGGAAATCTTACTATTAAGAAGTTCTTCCCTAAATAAAATATCTCCTTTAGTTGTTTGAACCATTATGAGCTCTTCTGCCTCATATGCTTTTATTGAGGAGTAAAGCACTGTAATAATTTTTTGTTTAGTAAATAGTTTCAATTGGTAATCAATTAATTCTTCAAATAAAAATAACATTATTTAGCAGACATTTATGTCGCACCAACCAGATTTGACAAATCTGGTTTAACATGTATCATTTGTCTACATGTATTTTAATTCTTTTGGTTCACTTTAGGAAAACAAAGATTTCCATATGCAATTTAACACCACATTCCCACGGATCCCTTTCCTTCCATTCTCTAGTAACCAATTACTAAAAGAGGTGCTGATCAGCAGCTCACACAACTCGGGGGGACTGACGTTAACATAGACTACAATGTGTACAAAATCTATGTAGTCTATGCATGTATTCTTAAAACAGAAATTCCTCTTTAAACATATGATTAGTCTTATACTGTAAATATACTTTTTATGCCATTTATAAAAAATGCATATTATCTGGACCTTTCATTTCATCAATTTCCCTGGCCTCCACTGTATAGTTGCCACAGTTCTCTTACCCAGTTTCCCTCTGAAAGACAATTATTGGATTGCTTTTTTTTCATTCTGCTCCTGTATCCAATTCTGCAGGAACATTCTAATACTTTCTCCATGTAAATAAGTGTGGTTGTTTCTAGACCTAAAATTGTTGAATTTTTGAATATTTGCATCTTTAAGTTCATGGTCATTACTAAATTGGTTTCCAAATTTGTTGTACCAACTTACATTCTCACCAAGATGATATCACAAGTCCCATTTCCACACATTCTCATCAACATTTGGTACTACCAAACTTGTTTGTCCAATAGGAACATTGTATGCATGTATTGAAATATCACTCTGTACCCCATAAATATGTACAATAAAAAAATGATGATTACTAAATGGTATCTTTTTGATTTGATTACAAGAAAAGTTGAGTATTTTTCCATCTGTTTATTTGTAATTTAGTTTTCATGTTCTGTGGATTGTCTACTGCATCATTTGAAAATATAATATAATAAAGTATAATAAGGGTTGTTGTCTTTTTCTTGCCCCCATTTGTATGAGTTTAATAAAACATATGTGTATTCTCTATAATACTCTGCCTTTTGCAAATACGAGTATCTTTTCCCAAAGATGCTCTGTGGCCCATCTTTTCTGGTCTTCACCATGATTTATAAGTTAACTGTAGGGCAAGTGTCTTATTTACTTGGATTGCTCCTTTTGGCACTGACATCCTCTTGGTTTTTCCTTGGGGACTAGAGCCCTATCTTTGTCAGAAGCTGCTAAGTGCCTTTAAGTCCTTCCAGGGCTGAAGCTTTGGCATGGTTTAAGCCCAACAACCTGGTAGCTGGTGGAACTGGCTGAGTATTGCAATTTCTGTGCTCATATTTGGACTGGCATGTTCCTCTTGTTCTCACTTAACCTGGTTTCCAAATTCCAACTTCTGTCTGGCTCCTCACTGATCCTTTTTTTCTTCTGAGCTTTTCTTAAAAGCCAATGAGTTTCATAACTTCTCAAGTTTGAGCCCCATTTTAGCTCTTCGTACAGCTCCAGGTGCGACTGAACTGAATAGGATTGTCAGTGACAGAGGTGGCAGCATTTGTCAGCACAGATGATGTCTTGATGGCTGAGGATGTAATGCAAATTATTCTCTCCATGTGATAGGAAGGAAATAAAGTAATAAATTTTAATTAAATACAGTCCTGTAGTTAACTCTGGCTGCAATAGAAATCTTTGTCTGAATGTGTGTTCCAGGACCTGCCTCATTTCTTTTTCTCCTGGCTGTATTATCTGACTTTATTTTGGAAATAGACCAATTATCCCCCAAAAGATGATAAATTAAAAACAAATTATTTTCTGCTGTTGTAATTATCCTGGAACTTGTATTTTGAGTACTAATTCTTCGTACATTCAGTCCAACCCATGCCAAATTTTTGGTCAGAAGCAATATGTTTGCATGACAGAATATTTTGTAAGAAAAAATCTAGGAAGTAATTGAGTTTTTTTTATTTTAGTGTTTTGTCCAACTTACAATATCTAATATTTGAATGAAATCCGATTGCAGTTTTGCAAATATAGCGTTCATGGATATTCATCAATATCTGTTTTACTGTCCAGTATTTCTTTCCAGTATTTCCAGTGCTTGCCCATATCAAGAAGAAGAAAATGAAGAATTTGAATGTAGCATTTCACTGTTTTGCATTGTATTAGAAAACCTAACAAAAAGTAATCAATAGTGCAGTTGATTGAATTTCATTGAGATGTATAGTACAATTTCTAGTAGAATGCCCTTTTTGATCCTTGAAATGAGGTAAGTTTTTCCATGTGTTACCAGAATTTCAAAAAGTACTAAAATATCTGCCTGTATCTCCCTTCAGCTGTCTGTCCAACATCTCTCAGTCCTTTTAGATGGTCTGTATAAGTGGCCATTAAACAACCTAATTTGAGTAAACTTCTTTTTTTGTTTTTGTTTTTTTTTTTTGTCTTTTTCTGTGTCCGGCAACGGATCACAACCCTCAGTGTTGCCCCCGTACCGGACCGGGGACCGGCAACGGGATTGCAACCCTCGGTGCTGCTCCCACGCCTCGCTCAGACAGTGAGCGGGAACCGGTCTGTATGTGGGATCCGAACCCTCGGGCGGGAGCGCCGCCGTGCTTCCCAAGCGGCGCACTTATCCAGTGCGCCACCGGGCTGGCCCCTTGAGTAAACTTCTGAAAAGCCATCAACAATCAGAAAATGCTGTAAATAGATTGATTTAATTGATTAAGTGATTAATTAAAGAATGTAACTCTTTTGTTCATCCAGAAAACATCTGTGGAACTAGTATTATAATACCTGGTATTTGCTACATGCAGGATGACTAAAAATTTTAAAAAAGACAATGACTTGATAGATTAGGCACATACGTATCTTCCACTACCCAAATCTATTAAGTTACGGAGTTTGGACTGAAAGAGTTTAGATAGCTCTAGATGCCTGTATTTGACCATTTTATGACAGCAGATGTGAGAAATGCTTGCACAATTACAGAGATTGTTAAAAATGCTAAATTGATTTTAGCGAACTCAGTGTGTAATTACGTATTCTAATTATGTTACAATGACCTTGGCAATTCTACATTAATTTTGTTAAAGAACAAATTTATAATTAATCAAGAACAGATTTTTAGGTTGTTGTTTTATCTTGTTGGCTCTGATGGATTTACTTTTTCTGTAGAAACACCCATGAAACAAGGCACGAGATGCAGATGGGCAGTAAAGCTGGAAATGTAACTTGGAATCATTCCAATCTCTCATTTAGGTTCATTCACACAAAACAGGAATAAATGATAGTTGGATGACTCGTCTTAGACCATTAAGACAGCAACGAAAAGAGTAAGGAAAGGAGTAGGGAAAGTCTTCAGTCCACTCACTCTGTATTCCCCCATTACATGTGGGAGTTGAATCAACCCAAAATCCTGCAGCTAACTTCTTAAGTGGATGATAATTTTTCCACCCCCACTTTCTTATCTCTTCTTCTTTTTCCCCTTGAATCAGAATATAACAAGGCCCAGTAATGCAACACATCCACGTCTGAAGAGAAGCAGGTAGCATCAAGGTGTGCCCTGAGATGTGCGATGAAGGCTAGCTGTGGACAACCATGGGAAGAACTGGTTGTAGGAACCAGTGAGGAACACACTCTCTTTCATTACCGTTAGCTAAAAATCTACTTAGACTTCTTCAGACTACTTAGAGATTTTCCTTTTGCCATTCAATTAGGCAGGCAGTAGAAGGAAGAAGAAAATTCTATCATACTATCAGAATGACACAAGTTCCTGAAAGATGTCAAAGATTTGTTTTGAGGTTGTGGGTACAACTTGCCCTTTAGCAGAAGTGAGGTGGGGAAGGACTTGTGCTTTTGATAATGGTGTCTAGGTAACTCGGAATCCCCACTCTGCTGAGTTAACTGGAAAAGCTGGGGAAAATAAACATTTGAAGGCACAGGAGAGCTAAAAATATACTGAAAAATTACCTGCTGAGATTTGAGAGAAGACAGAAATTCAGAAAAGGGAGCCCTGTTTCTCTGAGGTTGTTTGTGGATTGCTGATTATGGAAATGTGCAGATAAAAGGCTGGGTAATGTTTCTGACAAACTTTCAAGACTGGGTTGGCGCCAAAACTGCAAGCCAGAGTCCATTAGTATAACGATGGAGACCCTTGTAAGACCTCCAGGCTTTTGCATTGAGATGCTGAGAGTTGCACCTTACAGACAAGAGTAACGGGTGAAGTATTGCTCACAGGGACTGTGTCTACACTTTACATGATCACAATGTCTGACAGAGGGTCCAGCATTGATAGGACACCAGACCCTGGAAGAAGCAAATGTAAATTCTCTCTGGAGGAAATAACATTAACCAGATCTCATAGTATTGCTACAAACAATATAGGAGAGAAGGCAGTGTAAATTAGAACCCATTCAAATAGCGGATAAAGGAAAAGGGGCCATAATGCTTCAGGTTTTAGAATTAACACATACCAACTTCTACATAACTGTGATTGTTTCATGCAAAGACATAAAATACAAGATTGAGAATTTCAACAGAAAATTATGAACTTTAAAAAAGTAGAATCAGGGCCGGCCCAGTGGTGCACTCGGTTGAGTGCAGTGCTTGGGAGCGCGGCGGTGCTCCCGCCGAGGGTTCGGATCCCATATAGAGACCGGTCCGCTCACTGGCTGAGCATGGGACGGGCGCGACACCGAGGGTTGCGGTCCCGTTGCCGGTCACGAAAAAAGACAAAAGGGAAAAAAAAAAGTAGAATCAGGGGCGGCCCAGTGGTGCACTCGGTTGAGTGCAGTGCTTGGGAGCGCGGCGGTGCTCCCGCCGAGGGTTCGGATCCCATATAGAGACCGGTCCGCTCACTGGCTGAGCATGGTACGGGCGCGACACCGAGGGTTGCGATCCCGTTGCCGGTCACGAAAAAAGACAAAAGGGAAAAAAAAAAGTAGAATCAAATTCAATCGTTATTCTGAAAAATAAAATAACTGAAATTAAGAACTCAGTGTACAGTTTTAAGAGCTGCTTAATAGGAAGTCTTCTGTGATTGGCTTGTTTCATTTAGCAATGTGTTTCCAAGGTTCCTTCATACTCTAGCATGTATCAGAACTTTATTCCTTTTTTCTGTAATATATGTATGCATGCATGTATGTATGTATTGACGTAGTGATGTACATATTTATGAGGTAAAGAATTATATTTTAAAATGTATACAACGTGTGATGACCAAATTAGGGTAATTAGAATATTTGTCATCACAAAAATTTATTTTTCTTTGTGATGAGAGCATTTGAGCTTCTCTCTTCTAACCTATTAAGAACATACAACAAATTGTTGCTAATTTGAGATTCCTAGTACTACTGTAAACCACTAGAACTTATTTGACCTATCTAGCTGTCATTTTGTATCAGTTAACAAATCTCTCCTTCTGCCCCCTTCCCCACTCCTTCCCAGCCTCTAGAAACCACAGTTCTACTCTCCACTTCTATAAGCTCAACTTTTTTTTAAACACCAGGTATGAGTGAGGACATGTGGTATTTATCTTTCTGTGCCTGACTTATTTTACTTAACATGATGTCTTCTAGGCTCATCCATGCTGCCACAAATGACAGGATTTCATTCTTTTTCATGTCTGAGTAGTATTCTGTTACATACATGTACTACATTTTCTTTATCCATTCAATTGTTAGTGGACACCTAGGATGATTCCATAGCATGGCTATTGTGAATAGTGCTTCAGTATACGTGAGGGTGCAGATATCCCTTTGGTAGGCTAATTTCCTTTTCTTTGGACAAATATCCAGCAGTGGGACTGCTGGATCATATGATAGTTCTATTTTTAGTTTTAGTGAGGGGTCTCCATACTGTTTTCCATAATGGCTGGACTAATTTATGTTCCCATTAACAGTGTGTAAGACTTACCTTTTCTCTGCATCCTCAACGAGATTTGTTATTTTTTGTCTTTTTGATAATGGCTATTCTAACTGTGTGAGAGGATATATCATTGTGGTTTTGATTTGCATTTTCCTGATGATTAGTGATGTTGAGTATTTTCTCATATACATGTTGGCCATTTATATGTCTTCTTTGAGAAATATATATTGAGGTCACTTGACCATTTTAAAATTATGGGGGTTTTTTGTTTGTTTGGTTTTTGCTGCTAAGTTTCTTGCATTTTTTGGATATTAATCTCTTGTTGGATGAATAGTTGGCAAATACTTTTTCCCATTCTGCTGGTTGGCTCTTCTCTCTGTTTATTGTTTCCGTTGCTGTACAGACGCTTTTTAGCTTAATGTCATCTCATTTGTCTATTTTTGCTTTTGCTGCGTATGCTTTAGAAGTCTTCTCCATAAAATTTTTGGCCAAACAAATGTCTTGGGTTGTTTCCCCAGTGTTTTCTTCTAATAGTTTTAGTTTCAGGATTCACATGTAAGTATTTAATGCATTTTGAGTGACTTTGGCATATGATGAGAGATGGAGGTCTAGTTTCTTTCTTCTGCATATGGATATCGAGGTTTCCCAGCGTCGTTTACTGAAGGTGCTCTTTCCCCAATTCTATCCCCAAAATATGTTCTTGGTGCCTTTGTCAAAAATCAGTTAGCTGTAGATATATAGATTTATCTGGGTTCTCTATTCTGTTTCTTTGATCCATGTGTCTGTTTTTATGCCAGTACCATGCTGTTTTATTATAGCTGTGTAATATAATACATTTAATACATTTTGAAGTTAGGTAGTGTAATACCTCCAGCTTTGTTCGTTTTGATCAGATTGCTTTGGCTATTTGGGGTCTTTTGTGGTTTCCTATACATTTTTTTTCTATTTCTGTGAAGAATGTTGTTGATATTTTGATAGGGATTTCATTGAATCTGTAGATTGCTTTGGGTGGTATGGTAATTTTGACAATATGAATTCTTCTAATCCATTAACATGGGATGTTTTTCTATTTTTTTTTTTTTTTTTTTTTGTGTGTGTGTGTGTCCTACTTAATTTCTTTTCTTGATGTTTGTAATTTTTATTGCAGAGATCTTTCACCTCCTTGGTTAAATTTATTCCTGGGTATTTTTATTGTGTGTGTGGCTGTTGTAAATGAGATAGCTTTCTTGA
>NW_007732112.1:93887-95377 GCF_000696425.1 Galeopterus variegatus | reverse complement strand
TTTTTTTTTTTTTTTTTTTTTTTTTTTGTGTGTGTGTGTGTCCTACTTAATTTCTTTTCTTGATGTTTGTAATTTTTATTGCAGAGATCTTTCACCTCCTTGGTTAAATTTATTCCTGGGTATTTTTATTGTGTGTGTGGCTGTTGTAAATGAGATAGCTTTCTTGATTTCTTTTTCAGCTAGGTCACTGTTGGTGTACATAAACACTACTAATATTTGTATGTTGATTTTTTTATCCTGCAACTTTACCAAATTCTGAATTCATTTATCAGTTCTAAGAATTTTTGTTTGAGTCTTTAGGTTTTTCTTTATATAAGATTACATCATCTTCAAACAGGAAAAATTTGACTTTCCCTTTTCCAATTCAGATGCCCTTTATTTATTTCTCTTGTCTAATTGCTCTGGCTAGGACTTCCATTACTATATTGAATAAGAGCATTGAAAGCGGGCATCCTTGTCTTGTTCCTGTTCTTAGGCAAAAAACTTTTAACTTTTTCCATTGAGTATAATGTTAGCTGTGGGTTTGTCATATATGGCTTTTATTGTGTTGGGATACTTTCATTTTATACCTAATTTGTTGAGAGTACTTATCAGGAAGGGATGTTGAATTTTATCAAAAGTTTTTTCTGCAACTATTGAGATGACCATATGGTTTTTTCTCCTTCATATTTTTGATGTGATGTGTTATGTTTATTGATTTGTGTTCATTGAACTATCATTTCATCTCTGGGGTGCTGGTATTTTCTTGAGAATTTTTGCATCTATGCTCATTGTTGGGCATAACTTTGCGCGCATGCGCCCTGACGCGCACGGGCGCCAGTTCATGCGCTCCGCGGCCACCATTTCACTAGCGCTCAATGGCACGTAGCTGCCAGCCTCGCCCTTCCGGGTCCCAGTGATTCAGCAACTTTAGTTCCGTATTCACATAAAGCCTCCCCACCACCTCACCCTATCCTTTTAAGCCCTTCTTATTGGCTCTTTGCTTGATCTCTCATATCAAAACCCGCCCTGCCCTTTTTCCCTATATAAGCTGTGCCGCCCTGCAAATAAACGGAGTTCCGGCTTTGACCACTCTCCTGGCTCGGTGGTGTTCTTTCTCGGCCCCCGGGGAGGAAGGTCCTGGGGGGGAAGGGCCGTGCCAGCGACACTCATCATCCCGCTCAGCCCCACAAGGGACCCCCGGCTGGACCGGGGTCTCTTCCCGCTCGGTTTTGTCGGCCTCTGGCTCAGGGAGGCCCGACAATGGGGAAAGCAACACTGGAGTTAACAGTTCGGGCCATAAGACCCCATATTTGATGGGTTATTTCAAGCTGGGGATCGGAGGCCATTGACATACTTCCTCCCGAAATTCATAGATACTGGTAGGGGTAAAAAGCTAATAGAGCAAGAATAGGCACTTTAACAAGGAAAGAAAAGCCTGAGGCAAAAGAAATGAATCTGTTTTATATTTAAAGAAAAAAAAAAAGACATTAAGACTTGCTTGGCCTTAC
>NW_007732112.1:84862-92439 GCF_000696425.1 Galeopterus variegatus | reverse complement strand
TACAAAAACAAAAGGGGGAGATGTTGGGCATAACTTTGCGTGCATGCGCCCTGACGCGCACAGACGCCAGTTCATGCACTCCACGGCCACCATTTCACTAGCGCTCAACGGCACGTAGCTGCCAGCCTCGCCCTTCCGGGTCCCAGTGATTCAGCAACTTTAGTTCCGTATTCACGTAAAGCCTCCCCACCACCTCACCCTATCCTTTTAAGCCCTTCTTATTGGCTCTTTGCTTGATCTCTCATATCAAAACCCGCCCTGCCCTTTTTCCCTATATAAGCTGTGCCGCCCTGCAAATAAACGGAGTTCCGGCTTTGACCACTCTCCTGGCTCGGTGGTGTTCTTTCTCGGCCCCCGGGGAGGAAGGTCCTGGGGGGGAAGGGCCGTGCCAGCGACACTCATCATCCCGCTCAGCCCCACAGGGACCCCCAGCTGGACCGGGGTCTCTTCCCGCTCGGTTTTGTCGGCCTCTGGCTCAGGGAGGCCCGACAGCTCATCAGGTATATTAGCCTGTAGTTTTCTTTTTTTGCTGTGTCACTGTTTGATTTTGGTATCAGGGTAATTGCAGTGGATTGAATTATGTCCCCCCAAATCTCACTGAAGCTTGAATTGTGTCCCCCAAGTTTTATGTATTAGAAACTTAACCCCCACTGTGACTGTTAAGAGGATGAGAGGTCCTATTATGGTAATTGAAACATGGAGCCTTGAAGAGGTGATTGGATTGTAGGACATGAAGTAGTGAATGGATTAAAAATGGTGGTCAGGGGCATAGTTCTTAGGGCTTTAAAAGAAGAGGAGAGTCAGCTTCTCTCTCTCTCTCTCTCTCTCTGCTTCCACCATCTTGCAATGTGAGACCCCTGGGTCACTGTTGCCACCACTAGATGGACTTTGGACTTCCCAGCCTCAGAAACTGTAAGCAGTAAATTTCATTTTCTTTATAAATCAGCCAGTTTCAGGTATTCTGTTATAGCAACACAAAATGGACTAATACAGTGATGCTGGCCTCATAAAATGAGTTTGGAAGAATTCCCTTTTCTTAGATATTTTTTATCTAGTTGGAGAGGAATTGTCATTAATTCTTTTTTAACAGTTTGGTAGAATTCAGCACTGAGTCCATCTGGTTCTGGGATTTTCTTTGTTGAGAGATTGCTGATTACCTATTCAATCTCATTATTCATTATTGGTCTATTCAGGTATTCTGTTTCTTCTTGGTTCAGTCTTGGTTGGTTATATTTGTCCAGAAATTTATACATTTCCTCAAGGTCTTCCAATTTGTTGATATAGTTGTTCATAATAGTCTCTACTGATTCTTTCCATTTCTGTGGTATCAGTTGTAATGTTTCCTGTGCTGGCCAATTAGCTCAGTTGCTTAGAGCATGGGGCTGATAACACCAAGGTCTTGTGTTTGATCTCTGTACCAGCCAGCATGAAAAAGAAAAACAAAGGTTGTATGTCTCCTTTTATACTTCTGATTTTATTTGAAACTTCTCTCATTTCTTTCTTAGTACGTCTAATGGTTTGTCAATTTTGTTTATCTTTTCAAAAAAACAACTTTTCATTTCATCAAAGTTTTTTTATTATTTCTTTGACTACCTTTAATTCTGCTCTGATTTTTATTACTTCTTTTTGTCTACTAATTTTGGTATTGGAATGTTCTTGTTTTTCTAATTTCTTGAGGTGCATTGTTAGATTGTTTTTTGAAATCATTTACTTTTTTGAAGTAACTTGTTGCTATAAAGTTCCCTGTTAGGACTGCTTTTTGTTTTCTCTATTCATTTGTTTCCAAAATTTTTTTACTTCCTTCTTAATTTCTTCTTTGATCCATTGTGTTCAAAGCATGGTGCTTAATTTTCATGTACTTGTAAGTTTTCAAAGTTCTTTTGCTATTAACTTCTAGTTTTATTTCATTGTGATCTGGGAAAATATTTGATATAATTTCAGCTTTTAAAAACTTGTTGAGACTTGGTTTGTAGCCTAACACGTGGCCTACCCTAGATCATCTTACATGTGCTCGTGAGAAAAATGTGTATTCTGGAGTTGTATGAAATGTTCTGTAGTTATCTATTAGGTCCATTTGGTCTATAGTGTAGCTTAAATCCAATGTTTCTTTTTCAGTTTTCTGTCTAGATGATCTGTCCAATCCCAAGAGAGGGATGTTGAGTTTCCAACTATTATTGTATTGCCATCTGTCTCTACCTTTAGAGCCATTAATATTTGCTATATATAGCTGTGAATTCTGATGCTGGGTGCATATATTTACATCTGTTATATACAACTGTTGAATTGATCCCTTTATCATTATAAATGCCCTTCTTTGTCTCTATTTATAGTATTTTTTGTTTGTTTTAAAGTCTATTTTCTTTGTAATAAGTGTAGCTACTCCTACTTGATTTTGGTTTCCATTTGCATGGAACATATTTTTCCATCTCTTTACTTTTAGTCAACTTCTGTCTTTAAAAGTGAAGTGAGTTTATTGAAGGCAGCATATAATTAGATCTTGTTTTTTCATCCATTCAGCCAGTGTACATTTTTACATGGTGAATTTAATCCATTTACATTCAAGGTTGTTATTAAAAGGTGTGGTCTTATACCTGACATTTTGTTAATTGTTTTATGGTTGGTTTATATAACCTTTGTTCCTTTCTTTCTCTTTTATTGTTTGTCTTTGCTATTTATTGGTTTTATGTAGTGGTGAGATATAATTTCTTTCTCATTTGTGTATCTGCTCTATCAGTGAGTTTCATTCTTTCATGTTTATCATGATGGTAGTTATTGTTATTTTTCTTCCAAATGTAGGCATCCCTTAAGAATTTCTAATAAGGCTGTTCTAGTGGTGAGGAGATCCCAGTTTTTGTTTTTCTGGGAAACACACTATTTCTCCTTTATATCTGAAGGACAGCTTTGCTGGGTATAGTATTCTTGGCTGGCAAGGTTTTTTTTTCCAACACTTTTAATATGTTATTCCATTCTCTCCTGGCCTGCAAGGTCTTTGTTGAAAATTCTGCTTTTAGTGTGATGGGGATTCCCTTATAAGTGACTTGATGCTTTTCTTTTGCTCTTTTTAGTATGCTCTCTCTGTTTTTGACTTTTGACAGTTTCACTACAATGTGCGTCACAAAGTACGTTTTTAGGGTTAAATCTGTTTTGGGATCTTTGAGCCTCTTAGATATGGAAATTCATATCTCTTGCCAAACTTTGGAAGTTTTCAGCTATTATTTTGTTAAATAGGATTTGATTCATTTTTCCTGCTCTTCTCTTTCTGGGACACCCATAATGTGAATGTTTGTGTGCTTAATGTTGTCTCATAAATCTCATAGACATTCTTCACTCTTTTTTATTCTTTTTTTCTTTACATCCAACTGGGTTATTTCAAAAGACCTATCTCCAAGTTCAGAAATAATTCTTCTGCTTGATATAGCCTGTTGCTTAAGTCCTAGGTTGTTTCTTTTATTTTATTTAGTGAATTCTTCAATTCCAAGATTTCCACTTGGTTCTTTTTAATGATATTTATCTCTTTCTTGAATTTCTCATTGTTTTTCTGATTTTGATAAATTGTCTATCAATGTGTTCTTACTTCTTGTAGAGTTTCCTTAAAATTATTATATTAAATTCCTTTTCAGGCACTTCATATATTGCCTCTTCTTTTGGCTCTGATACTAGAACATTGTTATATTCTTTGGTGGTGTCATCTTCCTTTTTTCTTTTCATGTTTCTTGTTACCCATACATTGATGTCTGGGTATCTAGTTGTTTTTTCTAATTTTCTGGAGTAGCCATTGAAGGGAGAGACTCTTTCCTGTAGATGTTTTATGTTTGATTCTGGATGAACACAGTATGGTTGTCTCTGTGTGATTTTTGTTTGACTGTGTTCAATATCAGAGTTGCCAAGCAAGTGCTTCCTTGGTGTAGGCACTCGGGCATATAGCAGCTTCTCACTGGAGTGGTGCACTGGGCAGGATTGCAGGGGTTGAGAGCCTGGGAGATGCTCTGGTGCACTCAGTGACTCCTCAGCTGGAGTAGGCACCCCTGGTTGGCATCTATAGGGTCACAGTCATGACTTTGGAGCTCCAGAAATGGTGCTATGGCAATTAGCTTGTATTAGCTGTTTTTTGCTGCTGTAACAGAATACCTGAATTTGGGTAATTTATAAAGAAAAGATGTTTATTTCACTTATGATTCTGGGGCAGCTACATCTGGCACAGACCTCTGTCAGATTCCACTCATGTGCAAGGCAGAAGGGTAGTCTGTTGGTGCAAGGAGATGACATGGTGAGAGAGGAAACAAGAGATAAGAGGGAGAGGAGGTGCCAGTCTCCTTTTAAAAACAAGCTCTCTTGGGAAATAATAAAGTGAGAACTCCCTCACTCACACACCTCCACCCCACTCAGGGAAGGCATTAGACTATTCATGAGGGATCCACACTCAGGACCCAAACACCTCCTAACATTACCACATTGGGAATCAGATTTCAACATGCGATATGGGGGGGATAAATATATCCAAACTATATCACTGCTTTTCCTCTCCTAAAGTGTGTTGGGTTTCTGGGGAAATGGGTGGGACTGTAGAGCCCTGGGAGAAGCACTGGGGCACTCTGCATCTCCTCAGCAGAATTAAGTGACCTGGGTGGGCTTGGACTCCCAAGAGATACATTGGCTCCCTTTGTCTTGGGAGTGGTATCCCCAACTTGATGGGCCTCTGGTTCCCAGGGGTGCAGGGTGCTTTGGGCTTTGGGGTGCAGGAGTCACAGTATAATGAGGGGGCTATTGGCCCCTTGTCCGCATTGCCTGCCTTCCCACTGCGAGTTTCACCCCATTCCACGCCTGCTGTTGCCTGCAGTGCAGCTCCAGCTGGTGTTATTGCTGGAAGTCATCCAAAACAGTGCTACAGCTTTGACTAGGCCAGACATGCACAGAATCCCTTTCCATACTACTGCACCAATCAGCCTGATCATGCACAGGTCCCTTGCTGCAGCTGCCTGCAGTGCAGTGGCCTTTGCTGGTAGCTGTCTATGCTGCTGCAACAGCCAGACCAGCCTTGCACAGGATCCTTACCCAAGCAGCCTCAACAGCCAGCTCAGCTTCTTGCTGGTCTCTCTGCTATAGTTGGGTAAAGTGCAGCTACAGCTGCTATAGCCATTGCACCAGCGGGAATAGCTGGGTGTGGGAACCTGTCCTAACACTGAAACAATATCCACCCCATCTGGAGGTGGGACCTCCTGCTGCCACCTGCAATACAGCAGCCATTGACAGGGAACTTCTACACAGCTGCACAAGTGATACCAGCTGTGCCTCAAAACCCCACCCAAGCCACCTCAGTAGGCAGCCCAGCTGTGTGTTGGAAACCTGCTGTACCTGTCTGCAGTGTGGCTTCCATTGCCAGGGGCCAGCCACACCACCTCACCAGCCAGAACAGCTGCTCACAGGACCCCTGCCCAAGCTGCCCCACCAGCCAGCCCTACTAAGTGCAGGAACCTCCAGTAATATGCAGTGTGGCTGCTGCTACCATAGCCGTCACAGCAGCCAGATATAATGGGTACAGCACTCCCACCTAGGCCATCACATCAGCCAGACTGAGAGTGGGTGTGACTCCCTGCCAACACTGAAGTAGTAGTCAGCCTAGCCAGGTATGGGACCCTGGCTACTATCACTTGCACCACTGCTTCTGCCACTGCTGCCGCTGGCAGTCAAACACACTGCTGTCACTGCCACTACACCACTCAGACTGGCCGAGGGCAAGACCCACCACTGTTGCCACACATGGACCCAAGAAGGGTCAAAAACAGAGACACAGGAAGGAGGTAAGCTAGCGGATACCCACACCCCAGTGACACAAAAAATTGAAAATTGTTAGAAATCCTTGACAGCATATCTGCACTAACAGAAATACTGAAGCATATTCTTCAGGGAAAAGTGAAGCGCTCTGAGATGTGTACATCTGAGTGTGCACAAATCTTTAAATTCCGTGTTGGAAGTTAGCCGATCCCTAAACTTTGTTTCTTTAAAACCTAATATAAGAAGAGCTCTTCACTTGCTTCAAAAGGAATAGGTTATCCACTACTTTGCAAGTAATACATTCAGCTTTATTTTAGATATATTTGAGTGGTGCTTACGTTCAGAAGTTTAGATTTTATCTGCCAATGAAGAGGAATTATTTGTAAAGACAACTCTGACTACATTGTGGATTGCCAGGGAGTAAGAGAGATGCGGAGAGACCATTAGATTAGAGGGGCAGGGGAGGTCACCAGATGAGAGGTGAGATGGCCACTGTTAGGAAATGAGAAAAGCTGGACAGATTTGGGACATATAGGGTTGGTAGGACTTAGGAATTGTTTGGATGTGGTGGATAAAGAGGAAAAAGGAGATAAGAATGCTTCTTCGGTTTCAAACTTGGGACACAAATGAAGAAAGACAGTAAGATAGAGAACATCATAAGGGAAGAAGAGCTTAGGGGAGAAAGGAATCGGCTCAATTTTGAATATGTGGAATTTGAAGTACCTGTGGAAAAACTAAGTGAAGATGACCAGATAAATATATAAGTTTGGAGGTCAGGGGGAAGAGGTTTGGGCTGCAGATTTAGACTGGTGGTGCACGAGCATATTTGTTAATAGTGAATGGATGAACTATCCTAGGGAGACTCCACTCAGAAGGGTCTTTCTAGTGGGGAATCTTTCAGAACCACATAGGTAGATTTCAAAGGTCCAAGAGAAAAGGTGTCCAGATGGCTAAAAGAAAACCTAAGAGAATGTTCCAGCAGCTAAGGGAAGAGCACAGAGTAAGGACAGAATACATTTTTTTGACTTTACATAAAGATGTCCTGAGTGACATATTTGAAAACAATTTCAGATAATGAGTGAGGACTAAAGACAGACTGTGTGCATGCATATGTGTGTACATGGTGTGCATGTATGTGTGTGTGTGTGCGTGTGTGCATGCATGCATTCGATGAGGGGTATTTGTGAAGATGCAGAAAGGGCCATCATAAAGGATTAGCCAAACAATCCCTCTAGCTCACACAGACCCGGGAGTGTGAACGCATATTAGTTCATGTTCACACCAAATGGAGAGAGCAGACCTCCTAACACATGGGTTATTGAGTAGAATTCTCAGACAGGTGCTGTTTCAGTGGGGCCACAAAGCAGCCCTATGCGATAGGCTGCTGAAGCTACCCAAACACATCTTAATAGCATACCTAAAAGATTAAAATGATGCTAAGTAACTTAATTGTGGCTCAGAGAAAAGTGCAATATGTAAAGAATACAATAAAACTCACCACACACATTGTAAAAAGTCTGATGCCCAACATCCAATTAAAAATTACCAGGCAATCAGATAAGCAGGAAAATATGCCCCATAGCCTAGAGAAAAATTAGCCAGTATAAATAGATCTATAATCACCTCAGATGATACAAATGTCAGAAAAGGACATTGAAACAGCTATTAAAAACATGTTACATATGAGGGTACTTCAAAAAGTTCATGGAAAGGTTTGTGTTATCTTTCAATTCTATTTTTTCAGGAACTTTTTTTTTTTTTTTTGTCTTTTTTCGTGTCCAGCAACGGATCGCAACCCTCAGTGT
>NW_007732112.1:60944-84695 GCF_000696425.1 Galeopterus variegatus | reverse complement strand
CTGTACCGGACCGGGACTGGCAACGGGGATCGCAACCCTCGGTGTTGCTCCCACACCTCGCTCAGCCAGTGAGCAGGAACCGGTCTGCATGCGGGATCCGAACCCTCGGCGGGAGCGCCGCCGCGCTCCCAAGCGGCGCACTGTAGCAGTGCGCCACTGGGCCGGCCCTTCAGGAACTTTTTGAAGTACCCTTGTATGGTCAGGAATGTGGGGAAGACATCGACATGATAATCAAAGAAGATATAGATAAGACATTAAACTGCTGGAGATGAAAAATAAAACATCTCAAGTGAAAGTACTGATATAATTAAAAGCAGATTGAACACTGCAGAAGTAAAGATTAATGAACATGTAGACATTTAGAAACTATCTGATGTGAAACTCAGAGAAAACTGGGAAAAAACGAACTGTGTAGGCATAAGCTGAAAGACGAGATCTAACAGCTCAGTGAAATTGGAATGTAGAAAAGAGGAGAGAGACAAGGTGAATGAAAAAAATGTGTAAAGAAATAATAAGACAAATTTTTCCAAGCATGATGAAAACTACAACCACATATCTAAGTGGCTCAACAAACTCCAAGCAGAAGAGACATGTGCACAAAGGTGCATCGTAATATCAAGAAAAACAAAAAGACATAGAAACATATATAAAAATAAGAACACACTTCTGATTTTAAAAAATCTAGTGTAAGACAATAACATGGCATATTTAAAATGTTTTTTAAAAAAGTCAATTTAGAAATGTATACCAAGTAAAACAAAAATGAAAGGGAAATAAAGATATTTGCAGCCATACAGATGTGGACAGAATTCATTACAAGCAGGCAAGGTCTACAAAAAAATGTTAAGGGAAGTTCTTGTTTTTTAAAAAAGTCAATTTAGAAATGTATACCAAGTAAAACAAAAATGAAAGGGAAATAGAGATATTTGCAGCCATACAGATGTGGACAGAATTCATTACAAGCAGGCAAGGTCTACAAAAAAATGTTAAGGGAAGTTCCCCAGGCAGAAGGAAAAAGATACAAGATAAAATTTTGGACTTAAAGAAAGAGCCCCAGAAATGGTAAATATGTAGATAAATATAAATTTTCCCTTGTATCTAGAATCTCTTTAAACAATAATTGACTTTGAAAAGCAAAACTGATATATTGTGGGATTTTGTGTTATTCTGTTTTCTGCTGCTTATAACAGAGTATCTGAAACTGGGTATTTTATAACAAAAGAATTTATTTCTTACATTTTAGGAAGCTGGGAAATTCAAGGCTGAAGGGCACATCTGTTGAGAGCCTTCTTGGTGGGGACTCTCTGTAGAGTCCCAAGGCTGTGGTGGGTATCACATAGCGAGGGCTGAGCAAGAGCATGTTAGCATGTTTCTTCCTCTCCTTATAAAGCCACAAGTGCCACTCCCTTGATAACCCACTTATCCATTAGTCCATGAATGAATTCATTCAGTCACAAGGGCATAGTCCTCACAATCCAATCACCTCCCAAAGACCCCACCTTTCAACACTGCCACATTGGAAATCAAGCTTGCACATAGGCTTTGAAGGGGACAGACATTCAGAGAATATCAGGTTCAAAATATATATAAAAGTAAAATCTATGATAACAAAGAGGTATAACTAGTAACATAAAATGGAATTTAAAAAAATTCAAATAATCCCAGAGAAGGCAGGAGAAAAGAGAGGAAGACAAAAAACATGTATGGTAAGTAGAATATATAAAACAAGATGACAGATGTAAACCCAAGTGTAATGATGAACACATTAATTGTAAATGGTCAGAATGAATAAAAAAAGCAACACATTTCTTTTTATTTTTTATTTTTTTTACTGGTAAGGGGATTGCAACCCTCAGCATGGTGTTGTCTGCACCATGCTCAGCCAGTGAGCGCACCGGCCATCCCCATTTAAGATCTGAACCTGCAGCCTCGGCACTACCAGAGCCGCACTCTAATGAGTGAGCAACGGGGCCAGCCCAAAAAAGCAACACATTTCTAAGTAACCCATATGTATTAATCCATTTTATGTTGCTTATAACAAAATAAATGGAACTGGGTACTTATAAAGAAAAACGATTTTTATTGCTTACAGTTTCTGAGGGTGGGAAGACCAAAGTCCATCTGGTGGTGGCAACAGTGACCCAGGGGTCTCATATTGCAAGATGGTGGAAACAGAGAGAGAGAAAGACAGACTCTCCCTTCTTTTAAAGCCCTGAGAACCATGCCCCTGACCACCATTTTTAATCCATTTACTACTGCATGTTCCTAAAATCCAATCACCTCTTCAAGGCTCCACGTTTCAATTACCATAATAGGACCTCCCACCTTCTTAACAGTCACAGTGAGGGCTAAGTTTCTAATATATAAAACTTCAGGGACACAATTCAAGCTTCAGTGAGTTTTGGGAGGACATAATTCAGTCCACTACACCATGAGCCAAAGAAAAAATTACAAGAATTGCCTAAGGTTCTAGTTCTAGGCTGTAGAGAATTTCACACAAAGAATATGGATACAAATAATGACAGATAAAGTACAGGACAGTCAAGGAATTAAATATGCATAATTATTAATCCTATTTAATAACAGCTTAAAATTGGGCCAAAAATATTCAAAATCATAATATAAATGTAAAAAACATATACGAAGATGAAAAAAGCCATATAGAATTCTAGGTATTAAAGAGAAAAATAGAGAGACTTCCCTTTTCTGATCCAGCATGTAAAGAGAAACAAATGGAACAAACTGAAAATCAATAATATTTTAGACCTATCAGAGAACTGAGGTCAAATTACCACCTCAAAATCTGAGAGACAGAAAAATACAGAGAATCTCAGCAGAGAACAGCTCACCTGAAGCAGAAACTGTTGGAGCCCTCAGCTGCTGCATCACACAGTGGTAATTTTTGGGAGACAACGATGGACCAGCTTGAGAGTGAGAAACTCCTGGGGCCTGTCAATGAATGTGGGGGGTTTCCTCCAGAAACACAACCATATCCTTATGGTGAAGATGGGAGGAAAATCTTCAACTTCCATCTGTTTCTGGCAGGGGTATCAGAAATGTAACCATATTGAAACAGACTAAGAGCATTCTCCATAAAAAAGGATTAATATCCTGGGGAAAAGACTTTATTAGAGCCTATCTGACACATTAGAAGGGAAATTGCCAACTTCAGTCCCCTTTACTTTCCTGTTTCAACTAAAGGGAGTGGGGAAAAGCAGAGAAACACTTCTGAAGTTCACAGTCTAGGGACTCAGAGCTACTAAAAGACCAAGATTTCATCATAAGATGTAGAACACTCTCTTTCCCTGACATCTTACTATAGGGTGACAGGGCTCCAGTATAATACAGTGGAGAATAGAGGAAAGAGCTGCAAGGTACAGATCCTATTTAAGGATATGTCTTAAGAAAACCCAAAGATGCCAAAGGAGGAAAAAACAAGGAAACGGAAGCCGCTGGCACCTACGGCTACAGCAAACATAAAACACAGCTCAACTTTTAGCCAGATTAACATAAAATCTCACACTAAAGCATTCTTTACCTCCTTTTCATTTTTATGCATTATGTTTTTCTTTCAACCCAAAATTACAAGGCATTTTAAAAGGTAAGAGAAAAAAACACAGCCTTTAGAGAGAAAGGAACCATCTGAACCACAC
Organism: Galeopterus variegatus; assembly: GCF_000696425.1. Classification (NCBI taxonomy): domain Eukaryota; kingdom Metazoa; phylum Chordata; class Mammalia; order Dermoptera; family Cynocephalidae; genus Galeopterus; species Galeopterus variegatus. Next base: position 81,042 of record NW_007732112.1, on the reverse strand, counting down.
TTAGGTATGATACAGATTATGGAATTATCAGACTCTAAGTTTAAAATAAAAATTATTAATATGCTAAGGCTGCTAATGGAAAAAGTGGACAATATTCAAGAACAGATGGGTGACGTAAGCAGAGAGATGGTAACTCTTAGAAAGAATAAAAAAGAAATGCTAGAAATAAAAAATACCGCAACAGAAAAGAAGAATACCTTTAAAGAACACAGCTGAAGAAAGAATGTGTGAGCTTGACTTAGAAAATTCTCAAGCTGAAATAAGAGAAAATGAATAAAAAAGGAAAAAGACAATATCAAAGAACTGTGGGATAATTATAAAAGGAGTAATCATTGGCATACCAAATGTATAAGAAAAGAGAAAGGAGAAGAAATACTTGAATACTTGAAGTAATAATGGCAGAGGATTTCCAAAATTAATAGCTCACACCAAATTACAGATTAAGAAGGTTCAGGGAGCGCCAAGTAGGATAAATACCAAACAGTCTACAAATGGGCATATCACATTCTAAGTACAGAAACCCCAAGGCAGAAACTCTTGAAAGAAACCAAAGACAAAAACAAGCAAACAAACAAGCAAACAAAAATATACCTTACCTATAGAACACAAAGAATAACATTGGACTTCTCATTAAATGCTTACTTCAGAAGAATGGAAAGATGGCAAATAAACAACCTAACACTTCACCTTAAAGATCTAGAAAAACAAGGACAATCCAATCCTAAAGTTAATCGATGGAAAGAAATAATTAAGATCAGAGAAGAATGAAATGAAATAGAAACCTGAAAAACAATACAAAAGATCAATGAAAAAAAAAGTTTGTTTTTGAAAAGATAAATAAAATCGACAAAACTTTAGCAAGATTAACTAAGAAAAGAAGAGAGAAGACCTAAAAACAAAAATTAGAAATTAAAAAGGTGATATTACAGCTGATACCTCTTAAATACAAGGAATCATTAGAGACTATTATAAACATCTATATGCCAACAAATTTGAAAATCTGGAGGAAATGGATAAATTTCTGGATGCATTCAAACTACCAAAAAAGAGCCAAGAAGATATTGAAAATCTGAATAGACCAATAACAATAAAAGAGATTGAAAAGCTGTTATCAGAAGGCTCCCAACAAAGAAAAACCCAAGACTGGACAGGTTCACTGCAGAGTTCGGCCAAACCTTCAAAGAGGAACTGATACCAATTCTCTACAAACTGTTCCAAAAGATTGAAACAGAGGCCATTCTCCCAAACTCATTCTATGAGGCAAACTTCACCCGGATACCAAAACCAGACAAAGATGCATCAAAAATAGAAAACTACAGGCCAATATCCTTGATCAATATAGATGCAAAAATCCTCAATAAAATACTAGCTAACAGAATACAGCAACACATACACAAAATTATCCACCATGATCAAGCGGGATTCATCCCAGGGATGCAAGGTTGGTTCAACATATGCAAATCAATAAATGTGATACACCATATCAAAATAAAAGCAAAGACAAAAACCATATGATCATCTCTATAGATGCTGAAAAAGCATTTGACAAAATTCAACATTCTTTCATGATAAAGACTCTACAAGTTCGGCATAGATGGAAAGTAACTAAACATTTTTAAAGCCATATACGATAAGCCCACTGCCAATATCATCCTGAATGGATGGAACAGGAACTAGACAAGGATGCCCACTCTCACCACTCCTGTTCAACAGGACAGTGTTGGAAGTACTAACCAGAGCAACCAGAGAAGAGAAGGAAATAAAGGGCATGCAGATTGGAAAGGATGAAGTCAAGCTGTCTCTGTTTGTGAATAATATGATCCTATATATTGAAAAGCCTAAGGCCTCTATAAAAAAAACTCCTAGAGTTGATAATTGATTTCAGCAAAGTTTTAGGATACAAAATCAAGACACAAAAATCAGTAGCATTTCTATACTCCAACAGTGGACATGCAGAAAAAGAAATCAAGAAAGCTAGCCTATTTACAATAGCCACCGAAAAAATTAAATACTTTGGAATATTGTTAGCCAAAGATGTGAAAAATCTCTGTGAAGAGAACTACAAACCACTATTGAGAGAAATTAAAGAAGACACAAGAAGATGAAAATATATCCCTCACTCTTGGATAGGAAGAATTAACATTGTGAAAATGTCCATATTACCCAAAGTGATCTACAGATTCAATGCAATCCCCAACAAAATTCCAATGACATTTTTCTCTGAGAAGGAAAAAGCTATCCAGATATTTATATGGAACAAAAAAAGACCACACATAGCCAAAGCAATCTTGAGAAAAAAAAAATGAAGCTGGAGGTATAACACTACCTCACTTTAAACTATATTACAAAGCTATAATAACCAAAACAGCATGGCTCTGGCATAAAAATAGACACATGGATCAATGGAATAGAATAGAGAACCCAGAAATCAATCCATACACATACAGCCATCTGATCTTTGACAAAGACAGCAAATATATATACTGGGGAAGAGGCTGCCTTTTCAACAAGTGGTGCTGGGAAAATTGGATACTCACATGTAGGAGAAGGACACTAGACCTGTACATTTCACCATACCAAAATCAACTCACAATGGTTTAAAGAATTAAATATACATCCTGAAACAATAAAACTCCTTAAAGTAAACATAGGGGAAACACTCCAGGAAGTAGGAGTGGGTACAGACTTCATGAATAGGACCCCAAAAGCACAGGCCACTGTAGGAAAAATAAACAAATGGGATTATATCAAACTTAAAAGCTTCTGCACAGCAAAAGAAACAATTTACAGAGTAAAAAGATAACAAACAGAGTGGGAGAAAATATTTGCAAAATATACATCTGACAGGATTAATGTGCAGAATATACAAGGAACTCAAACACCTTTACAGCAAAACAAAACAAAACAAGACAAAAAAACCCAAATAACCCAATTAAAAAATGGGCAAAGGAGCTGAATGGGCATTTCTCAAAGGAAGATATATGAATGGCCTACAGACACATGAAAAAATGCTCAACCTCTCTCAGCATCCAGGAAATGCAAATCAAAACCACTTTGAGATACCATCTCATTTCAGTCAGGATGGCTAATATCCAAAAGACTGAGAATGATAAGTGCTGGAGAGGTTGCAGAGAAAAAGCAACTTTCATACACGGTTGGTGGGGTTGTAAAATGGTACAGCCTCTATGGAAAATGATATGGAGGTTCCTCAAACAATTACAGATATATCTACCATAAGACCCAGCTATTCCAATGTTGGGAATGTACCCAGAGGGATGGAAATCATCATTCCAAAGGGATCCCGGTACTCCAATGTTTATTGCAGCTCTATTTACAATAGTCAAGAGGTGTAACCAGTCCAAATGTCCATCATCTGATGAGTGCATAAGGAAACTGTGGTATATCTACACAATGGAATACTACTCTGCTATAAAAAAGAATGAAATACTACCATTTGCAACAACATGGATGGACTTAGAGAAAATTATATTAAGTGAAACAAGTCAGGCACAGAAAGAGAAACACCACATGTTCTCACTTATTTGTGGGAGCTAAAAGTAAATAAATAAACACACAAATAAATCAAGGGGGTAGGGAAGAAGACAGAATAACCACAAAATTCCTTGAACTATAAGTCAAGTGAACAGATATGATGTGGTGGGGGGAGCGGAGAGAGTGGAGGTGGAGAGGGATGGGTAAAGGTGCATGAAAATCACCAACAATGTATATTGAGAAGTAAAAAAAAAAAAAAAAAAAAAAAAAAAAAAAAAAAAAGAATAAACTAAATTTAAAAAGGGGAAGAAAAAAGAAACCATGCAAGCAAGGGATATCAGCAAGGTGACAGAATAGAAAGCCCCAGCCCTCTTCTTTATGAATGCCCTCACTAAACAACAACAGATAGATCAAAATACCTTCATGAGAATTCCAGAAATTAATTAAGAAGTGGCAGTACTGCAAATGAGTGCAAAGCCAAGAAATGCCACACTGAAAAGGGTAAGCAGAGCCTTTTCACTTCACCAGTGATTGCCTCTCCCCAAGATTGGAGCCTCAGCTTGGCTTACAGCTTCTCCCTCAGGCAGGGGTGGGTGGAAAGAGTGAAATGTAAGTCCATCATGCTGGCTTTTCAGAGAGCTTCCCTGGTGACAAGAGTCCATCTCATGTGACTCAGAGCACTAACTCACTAGCATAGTCTGGATGCTGAGATCTGTGGAGAGCACAGGGGAGTCGAAGGGGCTTGCCATGGAACCAGAGGGCATGTGGTACCACAGACATTGGCTGGCTTGGCTTGTTGCAAATGGGAGAAAGAGCCCAACATTTGATTCTTCCCTTGGGAGGGAGGGAGAAGACTGGAACATTCATATGGCATTCTAGCTTTTCAGGGGACTGCCTGAGGGACTGCTATGTGTCTCACCTGACTTGGGGTGCTAATGTGGATTAGGTGCTAATGGCCTTCTGTGTATATCTGTAGCACCAGAGAATCTGCAGTACCAAAGACACACAACAGAGTGAGCAAGAGATTATGAGCACCTGAAAAAGAAACTAGCAAACTCTCTAATTGTGAAATTACACACACAAGCTCAGGGGAATTGCAAAACCTCCCCATAACTTTCAGAGGGCCCCAGAATCTCTAGGTAGGCTGATTGGAAAATGCCTTCCTCTATAGTAAGTCAGTCTGCAAAGTGCAAGGGGTAGCCCTTTTTTTTAACAAGTGAAACTCAATAAAATAATAATGTTTAAAAAATCAATAGGCACACAAATAAACAGGGAAACATGGCCCAATAAAAAGAGCAAAACAAATTTTCAGAAACTATCCCAAAGAAATGGAGATCTATGAATTACCTAACTAGAATTTAAAATTGGCTTAAAGAAACTCAATGGTCTATTAAAGAACATATAGAAACAACTAAACAAAAATAGGGAAAATGATGTATAAAAATGAGAATATAAGCAGAAGAAGATAAAAACCATAAAAAAATGTACCAAACAGAAATTCTGGAGCTGAAGAATGCAATAATTGAGTGAAAAATTCACTAGAGGAGTTCAACAGTAGACTTTATCAAGCAGAATAAAGAATCAGCAAATTCAAAGACAAGTGAGAGGAGCAAAAACAAACAAACAAACAAACAAAAATGAAAAAGTGAAGAAAGAAAAAAATTAAAAAGAGAGAATTTATGGAGCACCATAAAGTGGACCAATATATTCATGCTGGGAAATCCAAAAGGAGAAGAGAGAGAGGGACGGACAGAGAGCTTATCTGAAGAAATAATGGTTGAAAACTTCCCAAATCTAAGGAAGAAAATAGACATTCAGATTTAAGATGCTCAGAGGATTCCAACTAGGAGGAACCCAAAGAGTCCCATACAGAAAGATTTGTATTATCTTTTAATTCTATTTTTTCCATAAACTTTTTGAAGTAACTTTGTAGAGTAGCTGAATGGATTTAAAAAAAAAAAAGAAGACGCAACTATATGCAATTATATGCTGTATACAAGATACTCACTTTAGGTGTAAAGACACACATAGGCTGAAAGTAAAAAAGTGGAATAATATTCCATGCCAATGGTAATCAAAAGACAGCTGGGTAATCAAAAGATGCTTATTTCTTACAAAATAGACTTTAAGTCAAAAACTATCATGAGACAGTGAAAGATATTATATAAAAATAAAAGGTCATTTCACCAGGAAGATAGAAAAGTTCAAAATCTATGCATCCAAACATATGAAGCAAACATTCACAGAATTAAAGGCAGAAGTGGACAGAAACATAATAATAGTAGGAGACTCTGATGCCCCATTTTCAATTATGAACAGAAAAACCAGATATATGATCAATAAGACAACTGACAACTTGAACACATAAAGAACATATACAAAACATTCCACCCAACAGTGACAGAATACACATTTTTCTCAAGAGCACATTCTTCAGGTGAGATCACTTGTCAGGTCAGAAAACAAGTCTTAACAAATTTAAGAAGATTGAAATCATAGCAAGTATATTTTTTGACCAGTACAGAATGAAAATAGAAACCAATAGCAGAAAGAAAACTGGAAAATTAGATGTGGAAATTAAACAATACAATCTTGAAAAACCAATGGGTCAAAGAAGAAATCACAAGGAAAATGAAACAGTATCTTGAGACAAAATAAATGAAAACAAAATATACCAAAATTTACAGTAATTAGAGAAAGCAGTACTAACAGGGAAGTTTATAGCAGTAACCACTCACATTAAGAAAAAAGAAAGATCTCAATTTAACAATCTAATTTTACATACTGAGGAAATAGAAAAAGAAGAAAAAATTAAGCCCAAAGTTAGTAGAATGAAGGAAAGAATAAAGATTACAGCAGAAATAACCAAAATAGAGAATAGAAAAATAGAAAAAAATCAACAAAACTAAGAGTTTGTTTTTCAGAAAGATCAGCAAAATTGACAAAAATTTAGGCATGTTTACTATGGAAGGAAAAAGAGGAGACAACTAAAATCACCAATCAGAGAGAAGACATTACAACTGATGTCTCAGACATGATTATAAGAGACTATTATGAACAATTATTGTTATGCATTGATTAATGCATTGAATAACCTAGATGAAATAGATAAACTCTGAGAAACAAACAAGTTATCAAGATGGAAAAATGAAGAAATAGAAAATCTGAACAGACCTATAACCAGTAAAGAGAATCAGTAATCATAAATCTCCCAATAAAGAAAAACTCAGAACCAGATGCCTTCAATGAAGAATTCTACCAAATATTTAAAGAAGAATTACACCAATTCTTCTAGAATTCTTTCAAATAATTGAAGAGCGGGGAATACTTTCAAACTTCTTCATTGAGGCCAGCATTACCAAGATATCAAAGCTGGACAAAGATACTTTAAGAAAACTACAGGCCAATATCCCTGATTAAGACAAATGCAAAAATCCTCAATAAATATTAGCAAACCAAATTCAATAGCACATTAAAAGGACTATATACAATGAGCCAGTGGGATTCATTCCTGGGATGCAAGGATAGTTAAACATATGGGAATCAATCAATGTGATACAACATATTAACAAAACAGAGGGTAAAAATCACATGATTAGTCAATAGATACAGAAAAAGCACTTACTCAATTCAACACCCTTTAATGATAAAAACACTCAACCAGCTAGGGATAAAAATGATCTCAACACAGTAAAGGCTTTGCACGGAAAGCCCACAGCTGACATCATACTCAATGGTGAGAAACTGAAAGCTTTTCCTCTAAGATGAGGAATAAGGCAAGGATGCCCATTCTCACTACTTCTACTCAACATAGTACTAGAAGTCCTAGCCAGAGCAAATAGGCAAGAAAAATTAATAAAAGACACCCAATTTGGAAAAGAAGAACTAAAATTAATTCAGTTCACAGATGTCATAATGTTATATGTAGAAAACCCTAAAAAAGATCCCCCCACCCAAAATCTTAGAACAAACAAACAAATTTAGTAAACTTGCAGGATACAAAATCAACATACGAAAATCAATTTGTGTTTTTTTACACTAAGAACAAACAATTTAAAAAGGAAATTAAGAAAATAGTCCCATTTATAATAACATTAAAAAAATATTTAGAGATAAACTTAACCAAGGAAGTGAAAGATTTGTATAATGAAACCTAAAAACATTGCTGAAAGAAGTTGAAGAAGACACAGATAAATGGAAAGACATCTGTGTTCACAGATTGGAAGACTTAAAATTGTTAAAATGTTTATATTACCTAAAGCGATCTACAGATTTAATGCAATTTCTATCAAAATCACAATGGTATTTTTAAAGAAATGCACATATAAAGAAATTCATGTGGAACCATAAAGGACCCTGAATAGCTAAAACAGTCTTGAGAAGGAAGAACAAAATTGGAGGCATCACACTTTTGGTTTGTTAGTGCCTGTCTTTGCTTTGTATTTTCATATGGGACAGGAGGGAGAGAGAGTGAAGGAGAAAGAGGGAACAGGGGGCTGTGTGTGGGGAGGGAGAGAGAGAGAGAGAGAGAGAGGAGAGAGAGCGTGTGCTCACATCTCTTCTTATAAAAGCACTAATCCCTTTCATGAGGGCTCTATCCTTATGACCTTATTACCTCATAAAATTCCCACTTCTTATACCATTACATTTGGGGTTAAGATTTTAGTATATTAATTTTGGGGGAACACAAACACTCAATCCATAACAGATATAAACATCTTGTACAATAAAAACTACAAAACATAGCTGAAAAAAATTAAAGGCTACACATATAAAAAGGAAAAACATACGTGATTATATTTTGCATGACTTAATTTTCTTAAAATATCCATACTACCCAAATTTATAAATCCAAAACAATCCTTACCAAAATCTCAATGTTATATTATTTTTTTTGCAGAAATAGAAAAAGAGAAACCATCCTAAAATTCATATGTATTCACAAAGGATCCCAAATAACTAAAATGATCTTGAGAAAGATGAAAAAGCTGAAGGTCTCACAACATTCTGATTTCAAAACATATTACAAATCTACATTAATCAAAACTGTATAGTATTGGTATAATGACAGACATATAGATCAATGGAACAGAATAGAGAGTCCAGAAATAAACCATCATATATATGGTCAAATGATGTTTGACAACAGTGCTAAGACTACAAAATAGAGAAAACATAGTCTCTTCAACAAATGGTGTTGGAAAAACTGAGTATTCACATGTAAAAAATAAAGTCAAATCCTTATCTTACATCACACACAAAAATTAACTCAAAATAAATCAAAGACCTAACATAAGACCTGAAATTATAAAACTCCTAGAAGGAAACATAAAGGAAAAGCTACATGACATTAGATTTGGCAATGATTTCTTGGCTATGACACCAAAACATGGGTAACAGAAACAAAAATAGACAATATTTTAAATGTGCAAACCTGTATCTCAGGAATTCATCCTGCAGAGATACTTAGAGGATTGAAAAGGTAAATAAGTACATACAGAAGTTTTGCAAAACCAGTTGGAAATTAATTAAATGCCGTACTGTGCAATTTATTAGAGATGATTTAAAGGTTCATTAACAGAAGAAATGCTGAAAAATCATACAGTGGCTGACTTTGAAAGGACTTTTAATACATGAGTAAAAAATAAGCACAATGTGTAGTGTATGTTTCCATTGTATAATAACACTCTCAACAACCTCCGTGTGTGTTTGAGTGTGTGTGTACATGCTTATGTGCACCCACTGTAAGTTTACCAATTTATGTCTGTCTTGTACTTTCTGATCACTTATCTGTGCTTCATAACTTGTTTTAAAATCACCACATGCATTTGTGATATTCAGCATCCGTTGCATTTTATTTGTAGGAGTTGAGAGAGAATATGTGTTTACTAGTCAGCTTTATTAGAATGACAGCTCCACCACCTGACAGCTGTTGACACTGAGCAAGTTCTTCAACTCCCTAAGCTTCAATCACCTCATTTGCTAAAAGAAGGTAAGAACAATATTTCTACTTTAGGGAGGCAAAATAAGAAAATAAGATAAAATCTGAAAAGTGCCCATCAAAGGCAGCAGTTATTTATCTTCCCTGTAGGAACCCATTCCTCCAGATTCTGATTGGGATTTTGAATAAAGTCTTAGGATTCTTAAACTTTTCTGAGAGAAAATAAAAATTGAAGGCTTCTGTTTCTAAAATATCTTTTAAAAGTAGAATGCAAAATTTCAGAGTAGTTTAATTTGAAATTCCTGAAAAATGGCAAAGTTATAGCTGGCCCTCCGCTGGTCTCTTTTAGTCTCACATCAGTCTTCAGCCAAATTGAAATTGCATCACCACTGACTCTTTTTACAAAATTCTGTCTTCCTTTCACAAATTATCACATTCAAATTATTTTTTAGCAACTATGTAATCTGGTTAATTGTTCCATAAAGCAAAATGAAGTTAAAAAAAAAGACTGTAGTTTTTGACAGACTTGATACTAGCTGGGTGATCTGGGCCAAGTGCTTAACTTCTCTGTACTGACTTTCTTCATCTTTAAGTGTGGGATATAAATATCTCAATTTAGAGTGCTCTTATGGGGGGCCGGCTAAAGTGGATTGCCCCAGGTAGGGGTGAACTTATTCTCAGAGGGGACCATGCACAAAATGTACAACCTCTGGGTAGGAATGCTGTTGGAGGGACTCAAACAGGCAACAGATTTTTGTAAGATGACTCTTTACAAGCCTGGAAGTCTGTGTTTTTATTATTCTATGTCTTCTTACAAATGAGCAAACTTTTGGATAACTTTTGTAAGTAAACCAAATTATGTGCCTCGGGGATCCCATGGGTCTGATTTGTAACTATCATATCCCTAGAAAACTTAGTAGGCCAGAATACGTGGGTGACTGCAATTTGGGGTTAGGTTCAATTTGAACATACTCCCAGATTCTGTAACATGTTTGCAACATCAAAGGATAGGAAGCAGGAGAGAAACTCAGATGTAATGCCTGAATAACCAAGTTCAAATCCTTGTACTATTTCTGATACTGAGTATTTATTAAGCTCTACTAGGTACCAATTTCTATACTGGGTTTTTTTCTTCTATTATCTGATTTTGTCCTTTTAACAACCCCCCAGGGTTGTTATACTTTCAGTACCTATTTAACACTTGAGGAAAGTTAAGGCTCCAAATCAGGACCAGCAAATGAACCCGGGTCTCTCTGAGACCCATGCTACTTTGTACACATCATTTAGTCCCTCTGAAAATTAGTTTTGCCATTTGTAAAATGAAGATACTATTTTTAGCTTGGAAGTTTGTTGTTTTAAGTATGTGCCTCCATGTGAATGTCTTTGTAAATTTTAAAATGCAGATATTATTATACAAAATGTGTGAATCCATGAAATAGACCCTCAATATCTTTTTCCATCTCTACATGGGTAGAAGAGGTAGAAGGTGTCCTGTGATTATGGGCTTACTTAGTTGAGAATTATTTAAAATCTTTTATAATTCTATGCTATTCCCTAGAAGTAATGAAGAAAAGGATTAAAAGGACATACTGCTATGCAGGCAGATTTCAATATTTGAAAACCAAGCCTATAATGGGATAAGCAATTGTCTCTATGCGAGACCTGACAATTTAAATGCTAAAAGTATAAAAGCTGAAAAATAATAATATTTACATTTGAATGCAATGGTTAACCAAATAGCTCCTCGTATTTGAAATATCTGGGAAGCCTGATTTTTTAAAAATATAAAAATACTTTTTTTTTTTTTTTTTTTTTTTTTTTGTCCTTTTTGGGACCGGCCGCACTGCGCTCAGCCAGTGAGCGCTGTGAGCGCACCGGCCATCCCTACATAGGATCCGAACACGCGGCGGGAGCGCTGCGGCTCTCCCAGCGCCGCACCCTCCCGAGTGCACCATGGGCTCGGCCCTCTATAAGAGTTTTTCTGAAGAAAGTAATTAAACACAAAATCAGTTGATGATAAACGTCTCTCTGTGAAGAAGAAATATTTCTAGAAGGCATAAATTTTACATTTCAGTTTTCACTTCATTGCCTTTTCCTGTGAAAGTCATACCTGTCTAGACTTTACTCTCAAAACACCAACATATAAAATAATTTTCTAAGCTAATTTATTGAAATCCCTTGAGAATCTGAGAGCTCTAAGATCTGCTAAAATGTATTACTAATATTTATTCTATCTTCTTAAACAAAAAAAGCCTTTGTTTTTTTACCTCAAGAATTTTGCCACATTGCACAACATTTATTATTATTATTTTTCAGTCAAAGTTTTGTTATTTATTGGACAGTATATTCCAATTTACTGGAAATTACATTTACATGGAATAAAGAAGTCTAGGTATCTAATGCACAGCATGAGGATTATAGTTAATAACATTGTATTGTATACTGAAAATTTGTGAAATAATGGATTTTAGGTACTTTCACCAAACACACAAGAAGAGGTTAAGTATGTGAGATGATGGCTATGTTGATTTGTTTGACTGTAGTAACTATTTCAATACATATATGTGTATCAAAACATCATGTTGTACACCCTAAATATATACAATAAAATATTTCAGAAGATAGTAAAGAGGATAAAACAGTGAGAATTTATTTTGGAAGGAATTCCATGGTAATGTTGGAAGGTAATGAAGGATTTGTCATATTTATACTAAGACACAACACAGTTTTTTTTTTCCTACCATTTACATGATGCTTTTTCTCCTTATTGCTCTTACTTGGTTGTTTACACCATGAAATGTTGGAAGGTAATGAAGGATTTGTCATATTTATACTAAGACACAACACAGTTTTTTTTTCCCTACCATTTACATGATGCTTTTTCTCCTTATTGCTCTTACTTGGTTGTTTACACCATGATGTGATTTTACTCCTGATTTTATGCTGCAGGAAATGCTGACAGTCAAATAAAACTTATATTCAGCAAAACTAAAATGCTAGTTTAGTATTGTGTTGAGCAAGCACTCTGAGAACAGAGAGGAATTTGTCACACAAGGGAGACCAAGACATGAGACTGAGTGAGTCATTGGTGCCTAAGAGAAATAAAATGCGAAGTAGAGAGGCCACAATAATGAAGTTGCACAAAGTAACCTTCCTCCAAAGTCAGGATTTCTCTGGAAAATTGTAATTGGAAATGAATGTGTGTCCTAAAACAAAAGTGTTTACTTCATGAAGAAAATAGCTGAGAAACTATGAAGCCGAGTCACTTTCTAAGGTGTTTGGAATTCTCATTTTTCACCTTCACACATCTGTGTTTTGAAGTTTATGCACAGGTTCATCACCTTGGCTACATTTATGAATGTACCTAACAGCATCTGTAAATCACTGTTTCTAAAATATTTTACTTTAATCTTTCTTTGCTGTCTACTCCTTCACACTCTCCTTTCTAAACAATGTAATTATGCCATTGCAGTAGAAAGAAGTATTATAAAGTATCTTCCAATAGTTGCAAAACTCAATATTGTCTTCCCAAGCAAACTTCCTTGCTGTGATTTCAGTGAAAATGGTCATAAATCATATATAATTAGGCAAGTAGATTATGCAATATTCAGCTTTTGAGAAGAATACCATGAAATGAGATGCAATTTTCTGTCTTTTTTCCTCAGTGAAAAATAATGCAAAGTTTGACTCCTCACTTTGAACTTCTTTAGACATAGCAATTGACCTTTATTTGGTTTTGCTTTTCTCCTTCCAAGAGAAGAAAAGGAATTAAATATCATTTGATGTTGTAACAGTCTAATAGAAAAATGAAAAGTAAAGGCAATGGTGAGTTAGAGATTGATCCTACACCCTAGAAATGGATACAAACTAGATCTAGATCATCCTACTAATCATAAAATCTAGATCTTTGCTGTAACATTGGGAAAGTGGTCAATACATTCCTATCTCTCATTTCCATGAAAAAAACCCCTATAGCTATGGAGACAATTGGTCAGACTTTTAAAAAATTGAGAAGTACTTCAATACTATTACCTGGATTCTCTACTATCCCTCTCATCTTGATGCAATTCTACTTCTTTCATCCTACTGTCTTCCCATAGAGTAGGAAATCCTTGAAATGACTGAAAAAGAATTCCGAGCATAAATCTTAAGGAAACTCAATGAGATACAAGAAAACTCAGACAACACAACACAATGAAAAATAGTATCCAGGATATGAAAGAGGAAATTTACAAAGAGATTAATACCTTAAAAAATTGTAGCAGAACTCTTGAGACTGAAGGATTCATTCAATAAAATAAAAACACAACTGAAAACTTAACCAGAAGGTTAGAGCAAGCAGAAGAAAGAATTTCTGATCTTGAGGGCAGTATTTTTCAAAATAATCCAGGCTGACAAAGAAAAGAAAAAGAATAAACAAAAATAAGAAAGCCTAAGAGAGCTAGCAGACAAGCCTAAGCATAGAAACACCTGAATCATGGGTGTTTCAGAAGGGGAGGAGAAAGGATAAGGCATTGAAAACCTATTCAACAAAATAATAGCAGAAAACTTGCTAGGTATATGGAAAGACATGGACATTCAGATCCAGGGGGCTCAAAGATCTCAAAACAGAGTCAATCTAAAAACACCCTCTCCAAGACACATTAAAAGCAAACTAGCAAAACTCAAAGACAAAATGAAAATCTTAAAAACAGCAAGAGAAAAGCATCAAGTCACCTATGAGTGAGTTCCCATCAGACTAAAGCAGACTTCTCAATAGAAACTGTACAAGCCCAAACAGAATGGGTTGATATATTCAAATTACTAAAAGAAAAAAAACTGGTAGTCAAAAATACTTTACCAAGCAAGGCTATCCTTCAAAATGAGAGAGAAATAGGGTATCTTCCAGAAAAACAAAAACTGGGAGTTCACCACCATGCAACTAGACCTACAAGAAATCTTCTAGGGAACCTTGCATCTAGAATCCAAAAATCAGTAATCATTATCATTATCATGAATACATAAGAAAGAACAAAACCCACTGGTAGAACAATAACACAAATGAGAAAGAGGGACAAACTGTACCTTACTACCACAAAAAACTAACAAACACTGAAGACAAACAATAAAAGGGGAAGAAAGGAGCAAAGATATCTAAAACATACAAACAAAAATGGATAAAATGCCAGGAGTAAGACAATGCCTTTCAATGACAACCCTAAATGTAAACAGATTAATTTCCCCATTCAAAAGGCACAGATTTATTGATTGGATTAAAAAGCTAGACCCAACTATCTGCTGTCTTCAAGAGACCCATCTCACTGGTAAAAATGCACACAGATTAATAGTGAAAAGATGGAAAAGATATATTATGCATATGGAAGCCAAAAATGAGCGGGAGTACCGATTCTTATGTCAGACAAAACAGATAAAAACCATAAAAAGAGACAAAGAGAGACATTATATAATGATAAAGGGATCTATTTAGCAGGAATACCTAATAATCATAAATATATATGCACCAAACACTGGAGCACCCAGATATATAAAGCATACATGATAAAACCTAAAGAAAGAGAAAGAGCCAACACAGTAATAGTTGGAGACTTCAACACCCTTTTTCAGCATTGAACAGATCACCTAGGCAACAAATCAACAGAGAGACACAGGATTCAAACTACATTTTAGACCAGTTAGACCTGGCAGATAGCTACAGAACATTTCATCCAACAACTACAGAATATACATTCTTCTCACCAGCACATGAAACATTCTCCAAGATAGATCACATTGAGATCACTAATCAAGGCTCGACAAATTTAAAAATATTGAAATTATTTCAAGTATGTTCTCAGACCACAATGATTTAAAACTAGAAATCAATAACAAGCAAAACTCTAGAAACTATACAAACACAAGGAAATTAAACAACATGACATAGGGTCCAAGAAGAAATTAAATAGGAAATCAAAAAATGTCTTGAAACTAATGAAAATAAAGACACATCTAACCAAAACCTGTAGGATGCTGCAAAAGAAGTTCTCATAGGAAAGTTTATTGCAATAAACACATCAAAAGAATAGAAAGATTTCAAATAGACAATCTAATGCTACACCTCAAAGAATTAGAAAAACAAAAACAATCTAATCCCCAAATCAGTAGACAGAAAGAAATAATTAAGATCAGATAAGAACTAAATGAAATAAAGACTTAAAAAATGATACAAAAGATCCATGAAACTAAAAGTTGTTTTTTGGAGAAGATAAACAAAATAGACCTACCATTAGCTCAGTAACAACAAAAAGAAGAGAAAAGATCCAAATAACAAAAATCAGAAGTGAAAAAGGAGACATTACAACTGATACCACAGAAATACAAAGAATCATTAGAGACTATTATAAACAACTTAGGCCAACAAATTTGAAAACCTGGAGGAAATGGATAAATTTCTGAACACATCCAAAATTTCAAGACTGAACCAAGAATAAATAGGAAACCTGAATAAACTAATATTAAGTAATGAAGTTGAAAAAGTAATCAGCATCTTCCCAACAAAGGAAAGCCCAGCACCGGATGGCTTTATTGCTGAATTCTACCAAAAGTTTCAAGAGGAATTAACATAATTCTCTTCAAACTCTTCAAAAAATTGTAATAGAGGATATTCTCCCAAACTTATTCTACAAGGCCAGCATCACCTTGATACAAAACCAGACAAAGAGACAACAGAAAAAGGAAACTACAGACAAACATCTCTGATGAACATAGACTTAAAAATCCTCAACAGAATATTTGCAATCAGAATATAGCAACACATCAAAAAATTATACACCATGATCAAGTGGGGTTCACTCCAGGGATGCAAGGATGGTTCAACATATGCAAATTAATAGGTATCATACACCATTATCAAGAAAATCAAGGACAAAAACCACATGAATATCTAAATAGATGCAGAAACAGCATTTGACAAAATTCAACATCCCCTCATGATAAAGACTCTTAGGAAATTAAGTATAGAAGGAAATTATCTCAGCACAATAAAAGCCATACATGACAAACCCACTGCCAATATCATCCCAAATGGGAAAGGGTTGAAATATTTTACCTTAAGGACAGGAACAGAACAAGGATGCCTACTCTCACCACTCCTGTTTAACATAGTTTTGGAAGTACTAGCCAGAGCTACTTGACAAGAGAAAGAAAGAAAATTAATCCGGATTGAAAAAGATGAAGTCAAACTATCCCTGTTTGCAGATGACATGATCCTACATATAGAAAAACCTAAAGACTCTACCAAAAATCTCTCAGATTTGATAAATAATTTCAGTAAAGTTGCAAAATATAAAATCAACACACAAAAATCAGTAGTGTTTTTATACTACAATAACAAACAGGCAGAAAAAGAAATCAAGAAAGCAAGCCCATTTGAAACAGTCTCCAAAAAAATGAAATACCTACGAATCAGTTTAAGCAAGGAGATGAAAGATCTCTACAACTAGAACTAGAAATCCCTGCTGAAAGAAATTAAAGAGGACACATAAAGATGGAAAGACATTCCATGCTCTTGGATGGGAAGAATTAACATTGTGAAAATGTCCATGCTACTCAAAACAATCTACAGATTCAATGCAATCCCCATCAAAATACCAATGCCATTCTTCACAGAAATAGAAAAAACAATCCTAACATTCATATGGAACAAGAAAAACCCCAAATAGCCTAAGCAATCCTGAGGGAAAAAAAACAATAAAAAATAAAGGTGGAGGCATAACACTACCTGATTTCAAATTATGCTACAAAGCTATAGTAACAAAAACAGCATGGTAGTGGCATAAAAAAAGACAAATGGATTATGAAAGAAATATGTTTTTTTTTATTTTAGAAAATCCAAAAATATTTAAAGGCATAAAGAAAAAAATCTCTCAGAAATCTAGCTCTATCTATCCAACTATGAGCTACATAGACATAACTGCTATTACCACTGTTTCTTCTTGAGAAACATCATTCCAGACACTTATCTGTGTGAATATGTGTCTAAGTTAAAAACTGGAATAATTATTTGTTCACCTTCTTAATTGTAACCTGCTTATCCAGTTAAACCTTGTGTCATATACCTGCCCAATTTTGCTTGATATTCTATAAGACATACTTTCAATAACTTAATAGTCCATCATATACTATAACTATGTAGTATAATTTATTTAACCAGAGTCCCACAGTATTGAAAATTTATGCTGTTCCTAATTTTTTTTGCCATTTAAATAATGCTAGGATGATTTTTTTACATTTATGTCTTTTTTTGGTATCTCTGAATTTTTTATTGATTATGCATATTCATGGGGTACAAAACTGACTCTCAGACTCTCACCACCTGTGCCCAAGATATGGTGATCAGATCAATACTATGAGGATACCCATTACCACAAATTGTGATTATTCCCAGTGTTCCCTACCCAGTTATTCCCAATCTCCCTTCCCCACTCCTCCCAGCAATCCCAAGTATGTTCTCTCCTCTGCAAGTCCAACACACCACTGTGGTCTTTCTTTCCTTCTTTCTTCTCTCTTAGCTCCCACATATGAGTGAGGACATGTGGTATTTTTCCATCTGTGCCTGTCTTATTTCACTTAACAAGGGATTAATATCCAGAATATACAAGGAACTTAAGCAACTACACAGTTAAAAAGGAAATAACCTAGTTAAAAAATGAGCAAAGGAGCTAGATGGACATATTTCAAATGAAGACACACAAATGGCCAACAGGCACTTAAAAAATGCTCAACATCACTAATCATCAGGGAAATGCAAATTAAAACCACATTGCAATGTCACCTCACCCCAGTTAGAATGGCTATAATCAAAAAGATGGAGAATAACAAATGCTGGTGAGGGTGTGGAGAGAAGGGAACGCTCCTGCACTGTTGGTGGGACTGTAAATTAGTACAACCACTATGGGAAACAGTATGGAGTTTCCTCAGACAACTACAGGTAGAGCTTCCATACAATCCAGCAATCCCACTTCTGGGTATACACCCAAAGGAATGGAAATCACCACATTGAAGGAACCCCCATGTTCACTGCAGCTCTATTTACAATAGCCAAGATATGGACCCAACCTAAATGTCCATTGATGGATGACTGGATAAAGAAAATGTGGTATATATACACAATGGAATACTACTGTCATAAAAAAGAATGAAATTCTGCTATTCGCAACAACGTGGATGAGCTTGGAGAAAATCATGTTAAGTGAAATATCTCTGAATTTTTGAACCAGTAAAAGTGTTTAAAATTAGAAATAGAGATTGAAGGATATAATAATTTATAAAGATTTTGATACATATAACTAAGAATCCTACAAAAAAAAAGATATATATCAATGTACTTTATCAGCAAAGAATGAGCTGGAAATATCTTAAGCATCTTGGTGTTAAAAATTGCTTTGATTTGTACTATTAATTTAATTATTTTGATTTCTAATGATGGTGAACTTGTCACATATTCATTTGCCTTTTGTTTTTGGTACCACTTGTCTTAACACTTTTGTGTCATTCAAATGTGAAAATATCTTTTTCTGACATATACTTTGAGTTTTCTTTATTACCACTTCGTTTTTTTGTTCTTTATGAAATTTTTTGATGCACACATCAAATCTGTATATCAAGTTCTGTCCTCACAAAGCGTATGCTTTTGAATATAATTATTTAAAAATTTTACATTTTGTAAAACAAATATGCAATACGTGATAATGCTATGAAGAAAAGTACCATATGAATGGGAAATATTACCAAAAATCATAACTTACTATCAGGTATCAGGGATTCACCATAATTGAACATCAAACAGTCACGTTAAAAACAGTTTCACTGGTACTTTAACTAAGAAGGAGTAAAATGAACAATTTTGAAAATTTTGTTTTCTTCTTATCCATATTTATTTTCCTCAAAAAGACCTGGGAGTAGTATTTCAAGAAGGAACGAACAATGTTTTATTCATCTCTGTATTTACGTTCATATAGCAAAAATAAAAAGGAAAGAAAAAGAAAAAACAGAAAAGAATAAAGGACCATTCACAAAAATGGACCCGAATTACATTTGTAGGTACATGTCTAGACACACACAAGCATGCACACACACATACACACAAAAATTGACATAAACACATGAGGGTCTGGATCATTCCTACAGAAATCTTTGAAAAATGTGTGGCATTTTTCAACCTTAGTGAAGGAGACATATTTCTTTTTGATCTTTTTTCGTATATGTGAGATAAAAACCCAAGAGTGGCCAATGTTAGAAAAACAGCGATTTCGCAGCTGAGCAGGCAGCACGAGTGAGTGCTTGTCCTGCACCTGTGCCCTGATGTGGCTGGCACGGCCTCTGCTCTCTGCATCTGAAACTGGACAACCAGAAGTGTGCGAACTGGCCTCCTCTGATCGGAGCGCTTTCCCTCCCAACTCCTTTTCCGTTTCCCGTGGGAAAACTGTAGATTTTTACCAATAACTCTCTGAACTCTGACCCTTTTTCCCAGGACTTGACATGCGGATTCACTCTCCCTATTCAGACAGGCCACGCTCCCTCTTTCCCTGACGATTAACTTCTGTCTTTGCGGTTTTCTTTTTCCTGTGACTAGATTTCCCATCCTTTAGATGGAGTCTGACTACTGTAGTGATATATTACTTTACTGCC
>NW_007732112.1:57753-60031 GCF_000696425.1 Galeopterus variegatus | reverse complement strand
ATTTCTAATTCTTATTTAAAATTTGGTTAAAAAGTATTAACCTAAATTAAATTAAAAGTAATAATTTTTAAAATTTATGATTTAGATAAGAAAATATTTATCACCATTTACTTAGATAGCATTATTTTGAGAGAGTCGTATTTGTTGCTTTTTGAATTAGAATTTATTGCATACAGTAATGTGATGAAATAGGAAATTTAATTTATACACTTTTTACCAAATAATTGGGCATTAAAGAGGATTTTTTAAAAATGGCATAATGACTGCCCCAAACAGTTTCAAGACTGGACGAAGAATAATATAAGTTCAGAGACAAATATCAAAGAAGACCACAGGCACTGTTAGAAATTTATTAGTAAATTCTCTGTGGTAGAAGCAGATGGTGTTGAGACAGAATTCGTGGAAGGGAGAGAGTGGGATTGGCCATGCTAATGAGTTAGAAGGAGTCTAGAACACTGGGAGCTTGACTGGACCCTGGTGTCTGCATGATAGAGAGTTGACACTAAAACTTTAAAATAGTTTTCAGCTTTGAGGATATGTGAAGCTGTGCAGTTTTCTGAGCCTCTCTGAGCCTCAATTGCCTGACCAATGAAGTAGAAAATAATACCCAGGTTTGCTGAGAGTTGCATGAAATTACACATGTTGAAACACTAGTACGGTGCTTGACACAGGCAGAAAACTCAATGTAGGACGGCAACAGCAGCAGTTCTTGTGAAATGCCATCAACAACATACTCGTGATTTTTCTTAATGGGAGAGTGGAACAATTAGGTATTTAGTTTTTGTGCAGGATAAATATTTTCAGAGATATGCTTTAGAAAAAAAAATAAATGTTTAAACATATCAATGCAGTTGACCCTAGATAAAGATATGTAAAATAGCTTGAAATTTGCAGGAGCAAATGGAATAATAATCAAGGTCAGATGGTGTTAAACTTGTGAGGTTTCTTAAAGACATTTTTCCTTAGGTAATTTCCTGAAGGGTAGTGTTCTGGTTTGGTGAAATGTAGGTTACATTCACTCAAAGCAAAGAAAATTATATTAATGAACTGACAACAAGAAATGCACAGAGTATTTAAGAAGGGTGGCACGTGAGAGCTGGAGCATGAGGTGACATCTGGTCCCTTTCACCTTCAGTTCCCTAATTTAGTCANACTCCCTCTTTCCCTGACGATTAACTTCTGTCTTTGCGGTTTTCTTTTTCCTGTAACTAGATTTCCCATCCTTTAGATGGAGTCTGACTACTGTAGTGATATATTACTTTACTGCCCTTAACTAAGTATCCCAACTGACCTGGAAAATTTGATATGCCACTAAATTATTTCTTTAAAACCTTAGGTACTGAAACCATAAAATTCACCAGATTAAAATTTTCTCTTTTTTTCATACCTTCTAGATCATACTTCATGCTTTAGATTGCTAAGTAAGCAATATAATTTTATTTAAAATGGCAATTATCATAATCCAACATATCTTCCAAAATTGAATTAGATTAACATAAAACTTACAATCCTATTTTTCCTTACTGTACAAATTATTTGTCAGAGGATAAATATATCCTACACAGTGTGAAAATAATTGTCAGGAAATACATGGTGGAAAGGTTAATGAAATGCTAAGGGACTAAGAAATATAAATTTAAAATGAATTGTTTTACAGTAGAGAGTGATAAATGCTACCTTATCCTTCTCAGTATCTACGATCGTACCAGGCACAGTGCCAAGAATGAAGCAGGTGTTTCATAGTGATGCTAAATTAGAATGAATATTTTCAGACAGTTCTCAATACTAATGATAAATATGAATCAATTTTTTAGAATAATTAGAAAAATTTCTCCTTTTAACAGGAACAAATGATGTATATTTGGTTATTTTGTGGATACTTGAAAGCTTTTTGTCTAGTTATGTTTGCCTTGTCAGTTTTAAATATAGAAAAGCATATTAAAACTTTTAATAGAGACATTTTCTTACAATCTATGCAGTGGCTTAAAGCATCATAAGAAAGTGAGTATATATATATATATATATGACTATTTCAGTGATTGAAACAGCACTGGTGCTGAAAATGACCAGTGCTACTTCCTTAACCGGTCATCCTGGTGTCTTTCTGTATTGTCATTTGTCGCATATTGGTTCCACCTTTGTAGATGGCCTCTCTCATATAAGAAATCTCATGAGAGAGACAGAGGGATGTAATTGCTGGTTCATTCAAACATTTACATTTCTAATTCTTATTTAAAATTTGGTTAAAAAGTATTAACCTAAATTAAATTAAAAGTAA
>NW_007732112.1:54885-56191 GCF_000696425.1 Galeopterus variegatus | reverse complement strand
TGAGAGCTGGAGCATGAGGTGACATCTGGTCCCTTTCACCTTCAGTTCCCTAATTTAGTCACCAAAACCAGCGGAGTTAGTTATTCCTTACTTTCCACTTGGGAAATTTCTGTCAAGATAGTCCTTGACGTGTTGTTCATCTTTAAGATTACAGAATATTTCCTGACATTGTTTTGAATCTCAGAATGTTCACTGTGCAATCTTGGATCACCAGACCATTTTCTCTGCATTTCATAATCTTCAAGAGACAGAAACATGTAAGATTGTCACAAATGAGAAAAGACAGAATAAAAATCACTTTCTAGGTGACTTGTCCTAAGGGAAGTCTTGATTTGATAAACTCAGGTTTTGGAAATTGACATCCTTAGCAGAGATGCCACACGTGAGACCATAATCTAAGCAATTTCTGCTATTAAAAGTAGAATATAGATGAATCTGAGAGATGTTAAATGCAGTGTCTACTGGATGGAGAAACTTAAAGCTACTGTTTGGAGGGAAAATCAAAAGGTGACTGGAAGCTGTCACTGTCAGCTGAGAAAGGAGAGATTTAAAAGGTACTTGGAAAGAACTCTTGTTATTATGAATATCACAGATTTGACAAGGAAGAAGCTTTCTCTAGGAAGATGTGGTGCCAAGAGCTAGGGTGTCTGGGGCTGGCTGGAGAACCGTAAGGAAGTGAGTCACGTGAATAAGCTGGATGTCAGAGTTTAAAGAGAGGAGGAGCCAAACATCTCTTCATATTTTTAATGAAACAGTGAAGGGGTAAGATGCAAAGCAGAAAAAAATAATTCAGTTTTAAACATTGTGTAATCTACATGTCATCTAAGTAGGAAAATACAGGTATGCTGGAGAAAGAAAAATAATAATTGTCAGAGCTTATTACATTGTGGGTAATCTGCTTCTCTCATTCAAGCTTGAAACAAATATGTTAGCATGATGTGTTATCCCCACTTTCTACATGAGGGTAGGTTGTAAATGAGAGAGTTGATTACAGATTTATTCAATGTTTTAAATTTTAAAGATGTATTTGTCTTACATGTTACTCAAAATAGAGAATTAAAATCCATTGACAATATAAATCTTTCCAAATGCTTGTGTGATCCAGTTACAGGACAAAACTTCATAAAAATTAGTAAGTGATGAGTTTCTGTGAAAGAAGCTCAAGGATTAAAATTCATAGCATTGCATTTAACGTTTACTTGTTAATCTTTTGCTTCTTTTCCTAGAATTTAAGCTCCATGGGGCAGTCGGTCTGTCTTGGTTACTGCTGAATCCTCAGCATGATGTTCTGGGTCTGGCATATGTT
>NW_007732112.1:52406-53694 GCF_000696425.1 Galeopterus variegatus | reverse complement strand
CTTTGAGGTTCTTCTCAAATAGGGAGTAAAAGGTACTACAGAGTGGGAAATGGTGTGCCGGAGCATTGAAGGTGTGTCCCAACACTGAGTCCTAGGAAAGGACGGAAGACTTACTGGTCTAAGACATTCGAGGAAATCTTTGTCCAGACACTTGCTGACCACTGAAATAGCTGAGCAGAGACTTCAGTGGCTACACATCACAAAGAACAGATTGTACAGAATTTGCTCAGGAAAGTCACTAAACAGTAACAACAACACAAACAGCAAAAAGAAAAAAAAACAACAAACAAATAGTAAAAACAAAAATAAAATGAATGCTAAAGGGTGTCTGATTTCTAAAATTTCCACATTATCATATTTTAAATATCAAATTTTAAAGAAAAAAAATTATGAGATATGCAAGGAAACAGAAAATTATGACCCATACACAGGGAAAAAAAAGCAGTTAATAGAAATTATCTATGAGGAAGACCTGATATTGAACCTACTAGGAAAAGACTTTAAATTGGCTATGGTACATGTGTTCAAAGAACTAATCAAAATCAAGTCTAAAGAACTAAAGTATAAGAATGATGACTCACCCAAAAGAGTATCAACAAAGAAGAATTATTTAAATAAAAATTCTGCAATTAAAAAGTATACTCGTTAAGTGAAATAAGCCAGGTTCAGAAAGAGAAATACTGTATGTCCTCACTTATAAATGGGGGAAAGAAAGAAAGAAAGAAGGAAAGAAAGAAAGGAACAACCACAATAATATGTTAAACTTTCAGAAGGAGAGAACAGAACTATGGTCACTAGAGGTAGGAGAAAAGGAGGGGAGGGGAGTTAGGGAGAAATAGGGTAATGGACACAAAGAGGAATTAAGATTTGTAATGATGGGGCCGACCCCGTGGCGCACTCAGGAGAGTGCAGCGCTGGGAGCACAGCGACGCTCCCGCCGCAGGTTCGGATCCTATATAGGAATGGCCGGTGCGCTCACAGCGCGGTGCGGGCGACAGCAAGCCAAGGGTTGCAATTCCCAAGATTTGTAATGATGAACATGCTAATCATACTTATCTGATGATCACATACTGCACACAAATACTGATAGTCATCTCTGTACCCCATAGATATGTATAATCATGTTTCAATTGCAAAGGAAAAAAAAAGCAAAAAAAGAGTGTTGAGCTTCTACAAATTCTACCCCTATATCAAATAGGTATAACGTTATGGGCCGGCCCGGTGGCACACTGCTACAGTGCGCCACTTGGGAGTGCGGAGGCGCTCCCGCCGAGGGTTCGGATCCCAC
>NW_007732112.1:50509-51499 GCF_000696425.1 Galeopterus variegatus | reverse complement strand
ATATTTCAGCCTCCAAATCTATTATCTTCTTTAAATGGGAAACACCTGTTAAGAACAAAACAAGAATGCAACTTTCATTACTACTATCTAACATTGTGTTAGTAGTATTAAGTCAATGAAATTCCAAGTACAGAAGTATAGAACTATGGAAATACAGCAATTGGAAAGAAGAGGTAAAAGAATCTCTGTAGATTATGAGATTGTCTAAATTTCAAATCAATCAACTAAAAAACTATTACAAGCAAGAGGTCAATTCATTAAGGTAGTAACACATAAATTATGCAAAAGTCAATACCCTTCAAATATAGAAGATACAATCAAAGAGAAAACTCCACTTAAAAAAAACAACAGAAAGATGAACAAGAAATGTGCAATAACTAAACGGCAAACGTGGAAACTTTTTTGATGGACCACAAATAGATTTGAACAAATGAAAATACATCTCATGTCCTTGGAAAGGAGCAGCCCAAATCTCCAGAATGTCAGTTTGGGGAAATGGCTCAAATCTATTTGTGGTCCATCAAAAATGCTTGGGGAAATGGTTAAATTTTCATTTGTTCATGTATATTTTAAGACATAAATGTACTTACACAGTTAACATGATCCCAATGAAAAAATATTAACTTTCTGTTTGTTTGTTTGCAGCTAAACAATCCAATTCTAAGGCTCATATGAGAAATAAAGTAAGAAGAAAAACCAGAAAAAATCTGAAAATGGAGAGCAATTGGGAGGGACCATCTTTCCCACACTTTAACACATATTCAAAATCTCAAAGATTTTAAGAGAATGGCATTGACAGATGTATAGACAGATCATCAGAAAGGAAGACAAAGACCAGGAATAGGACCTTAATATGTAGGGATCTAGAAGGTGGTGACAGTGGCCTTTCAAGGCAGACATGTCAAAAATATACAATTATAAAAAATCAGAAGAAAACAAGTGACTCATTTACATTTTGGAATGAGAAGTCCTTTTTAACCAGGATTAAAA
>NW_007732112.1:36670-49489 GCF_000696425.1 Galeopterus variegatus | reverse complement strand
AAGAAAACAAGTGACTCATTTACATTTTGGAATGAGAAGTCCTTTTTAACCAGGATTAAAAATCTGGAAGGTATAAAGGAAAAGATTCATCAATTTGTACATATCTTTGTTGTTTGATTTTTTGAATCATGTAAATGTATGAATATAATTATAGTAAGAATATTCTTCTGACTCTAGCTTTCTAGACTTCTTTTTAACTTCTTTCTGTTTTTCCTTTTCATACATATTTACAATGGCCAAGAAATTAAACAAGCTATTTTTTTTTTTAAAATCAATTCAGCACTCTCACAAAACCCAGAGCTCCTCAGTAAAGTGCAAGGTGTGATGCTCCCCACCTAACTCCACCCTAGAGGGGGAGGGACCAGGAAGCTGGACGGTAATCCCAGCTCTTTCACCCCAGAACAGTGGTGGGAGCCAGGTAGCCCTGCAGCTCCTCTTGGCCCATTTCCTCGTCTGTACAGTTAGATGGATAAATTCTACCATCACCAAATGTGTTGTTCCAGCTTGCCAACGCTCCACTGGGTAAAAGCCATGCTTAGTCAGACTCCACGGCACTTTCAAGCATGTTCTCAAATTTGTCTTGGGAAGATCTGTCCTACTTTCTAGTCCTGCAGCCAACTTAGAAGTTAAGCAGAATTTAAAAATTCTCTCTACTCCCCACTCCTCCATTAGCTTAGGACATCTCTTCTCATGCCTTTTTTTTTTTTAAATTTGGGAATGCGGGCAGGGAAAGTGGTTAACTCAAGGCTGTTATCAAAAAAGAGGAAAAATGATGGATGCACAATATAAGAATACTTCAGAAAGTTCATGCAAGACCTGTATTATCTTTCAATCCTATTTTTCCATGAACTTTTTGATGTACCCATGTAGAAAGGGTGA
Organism: Galeopterus variegatus; assembly: GCF_000696425.1. Taxonomy (NCBI): domain Eukaryota; kingdom Metazoa; phylum Chordata; class Mammalia; order Dermoptera; family Cynocephalidae; genus Galeopterus; species Galeopterus variegatus. The sequence continues at coordinate 48,610 of NW_007732112.1, read as the reverse complement.
AAATGACTCCAGTGTTGCATTTGTTAATAGTAAAAAAAAAGAAGTATCAAGAGTCTATTGCATTCCAGAAATTCAGAATAATTGCCTAAGTGCCTCACAAATTTAGTTCAATGAATTTCTTGGAGTAAATCTGGAAGTACCATCTGCATACTTATTTTCTTGTTCTAAAATAGACTGTATAATTGATTTTTCAGATTTAAATCTTATAGAGACATTTTTAAAAATTAAAGTTCATTCTGCCAGTCTCAAACAATTAAAGTCCTCAATTGTTTCCCAAGGAACAGTTGACTTTAAATCATTAGCTAGTAATGATAATTTTACTGCCCATGTTACTACCATGTAATGTTCATTTGGAGATGAACACTATGTCCTGTTCAACCATATCACATTTAAATGATCTACTGTATTTTATTCTGAGAAGCATTTACATCAGAGCTGATTGCTAAAAACTAATGATTTTCAAAAGAATGAAATTCTTTGAATGCCAAATCTGGACATAGAACTTGTAGGATGTACACGAATAGCTGGAGATAACAGTCTCCTTGGAAGTACGTCTTCCCTAGAAGAGAATACTCCTATGAAAAAGAAAATAGTTCTCCCAAAGAGAAAGGACAGCTGAGAAGGGGAGCATCGGTCAGTGGATGGAAATAGTCTACATCTTTGGGGCCTGGTCATCTGGCTTCCTTTGGTTGTTTACTAAAACCAACCAGCAATTAACCAACCCATTGATTATTTCATGAATAAACAAGTATTTAATAAGCACTTAGCGTCTGCTTGAGGTCATGCTGTGTGCTGTGATGGACACATAAAATCTTAAATATCATTCTTCTCCTTAGTATTATTCAATCTACATAGAAGGACTAAACTAGCACATGTGAAATATTAATTAAATGATCACATGTGATCAAATAATAATTAAATCATCACATTTACCTATGTGACCACCAAAAATAACTATCAAGTAAGGTACACAGAAGGAATCTGACATAAAGCAGATATTGAGGTGTCGGATATTGAGGTATTGAAATGCTGAGATTCATGAGAGCTCAGATTTATAGCTCAGTGCTTTTCCCCAGTCACCAAGGTACCTCCTCCCACAACATTTCAATGAATGAATAGAAGAGGAAGAATGTGAACTATGTAGGACAAACAGCATGAACAAATGCTTGGAGCCTGGGACTAACCAGACTTAGGTTGAGAGACAAGGACAGGAGTGGCTCTACTAAATCAAAGAGTTTACACTTGGGAAGAAATGGCCAATTCAGTTGATTGAGCAGGGCAGGCTGAGAAGATGAACAGTCTTTAATATCATGTAGAAATTTGGATGAGGTAACCACAGGCCATGTGGAATTAGTACTGGCTCTTGGCTATGTTAGGGAGAGAAAACTTTCCCTCTACTTCTTTAGGTTCAGTATTTGGGGGTCTGTGAATTAAACTGACAAAAGACAGATTAACAAGAGAAAAGACAAAGTTTATTCATGAGTGCACCTGGTAGCTCACAGAATATGTGGCTCAAAGAGGTGGTTAGAATTGAGGAAAGCCAAATGGGCCCTTAGGAGGATAGATGGAAGATCTGATGGTGTCTTGACAATGCCTGTCTAGGTGATTTCTTATTCTGGGATCAATCTTCCTTGGTTGCAAAATTCCTAGGGAGGGGATTTCTGACAATTAAATTATTTTGTGAAGCTCTACTTTTAGGCAGATAAATGGGGGTTCAGAAGAAAGCAAACAAGCAATAAAACCTCATTCTATATCTGTTGATTTTCAAATGTCTTCAACTCAAAACAATCCTTATGCCACGGTGCTATATTCTGGATCCCTTCAGGTTGCAAATATACAGACAATAGTGACTTTCTCCAATTAGCATTGTTCAGGACGTGGTGGGGCTATGGCTTTCCGGGAGGCTACCTGGAGCAAGGGTTGCAATAGCCTTGATTTATGTTTGATTCAAGTGAGAACCAGTTTATTGATGTGAAGGAAAATGTACAAGAGACAGAAATCTGTGTTTTCCTTCTGAGGAAAAACAAGTCCAAAATTAAGCTCAAAAATAACATCCTTGTCCCATCTACAGTGCATCAAAGAGACACACTACAATGTAAACAAGATTGTGACATTTCACTCTATTGTTTCAAATTGCTTTAAATGTGCACATATTCATCATTGCTTCAAAACTTTAATGGATGTAATGTGATTACATCTTTTACTATAACAATACATACAAATGGCTTGTTGGAAGGGTACATTGTCTCATTAAATCTCTTTTTCTAATTTTAAAGAGATAAATTGGAATGAAAGCATTTATAGATTATTTTTATGTCTCCTTTGCTCAAACCTTCCATAGTGCGAGCATGCTTTGGTCCTGACTGCTGTCCTTTGGCTGCCAGACCTCAAGTGAGAATTCAAACCCCACCATTCCAGCTCCACAGAACACTCACCAATTAATCACACCTCCCAAGAAGAAAAAACTTAAAAGACCCCTCCAAATCTGTAGTGTTGGAGAGGAATTGCTTCTTTAAAAATGATCTACCAAATCTTTGTCAAAAGTGTTTACCTTAGGAATTGTGGGAATACGATGGACTAGAGAGACCTAGGATGTGTTTCTCCCATAGAAAAAGATGAGAACAGGTCCACCGCTACCAGCATTGCATCACCAGTGACAGTCAGGACCCAGGAACATCACCCGCCTTCCCGCTGTGACATTCCCCCCATCCCACGATGCTGTCTCCTGCAGCGCAGCTCCAGCCACTGCTGTTGCTAGGAGCCATTCAAACCAGCACTACAGCTCCAATCAGGCCAAATGTGCCCAGGATCCCTTCCTGCACTGCTGCACCAATCAGCCCGGTGCATGGGTCCCCTGCCGCAGTCACCTGCAGTGCAGCAGCCTTTGCTAGTGGCTGTCTAAGCTGCACCAGCCAGACCAACCATGTGTGGGACCCCTGCCCAAGCAGCCTCAGTAGCCAGCTTAGCTTCTTGCAGGTCCCCTGCTGTAGTTGCATGCAGTGTGGCTGCCACCACCATAGCCATTGCATCAGTGGGACCAGCTGGATATGGGACCCCCTGCTAAAGCTGAAGCAGTATCCACCCCGTCTGGGGGTGGGAAACTTGTAGCCACCTGCAGTTCAGTGGCCATCACCACGTTGCCTCATCAGGGACCTTCCACGTTGCCACACCAGTGAGACCAACTGTGCCTGAGATCAAATCACCTCACCAGCCAGACCAGCTGCTCACAGGACCCCTGCCCAAGCTGCCTCGCCAGCTGGGCCTGCTATGTGCAGCACCCCCCCCAGTAGTCATGGGCAGTGAGTCTGCTGCTACTGTGCCATAGTTGTCACACCAGCCAGATAGATTAGGTGCAGAACACCCACCCAGAATACCACATCAACCAAACTGGCAGTGGGCATGACTCTCTGCCAACACTGAAGCCGTAGCCAGCCTAGCTGGGTACAGGACCCTAGCTGCTATTGCCTGCACCACTGCTTCTGCCACTGCTGCCACCAGAAGTCACACACACTGCTATCACTGTCACTGCACCACTCAGACCGGCCGAGGGCAGGACCCACTCCTGTCACCACACATTGACATAAGAAGGGTCACAAATAGAAACACCAGATAGAGGTAAGCTAGCACAGACCTACACCCTAGTGACACAATTCACAGGGGGAATTTAGTCCCATGTGCAGTGAGCACAACTGCGATTACCAGGGAGAGTCACACATACAAAAACCTTGAGAGTACAGAAACCCAGGAAGCCAAATAGTTACAGAAGAAAATTCCCAGACATCACCAACCCAGCCCCCAACCAAAGGAAGCAAGGACCCAGGAGAAGTCTTGGCCTATAGGAATAAGGAAAGAGGAACTTTGCCCAGGGTCACTCATACAAGCTGAGGAGATCTGGTTCACCCCAGTGCACCCATCTGGGTCATGGGACACTATATAGGGAGCCAACAAGTCTACTTAGACTCACTTGCCCCAGTCAAAAAGTGTGACAAGGAACACAGGCACTTTGTCCAAGATCTCAAGAGCTAGCCCCTATCCTCAACATCCCAACTAACCTCAACAAGAGATCACTAAGTACCCCAGGGACTACACCACAGAGGCACTCACACACAACTCCAACACTGAACATGGCAGAAGTACACACACAGAGACTACACTACTGAGTCCACCCAGAACTAATACTAATACACCCTACTATAAATCAACATAAAGTATAATATAAAATCAATATAAATCAATATAAAAAGCATCTGCAGGAAGAAATCTCTCTCCTCAAAGCAACTGTTCAACTGGATGACTAGAAATCAATGTAGAGAGCCTGTAAATATGAAAAAACAAGGAAATATGACACCAGCAAAGGAATAAAATAATTGTCAAGTACCAGACCCCATAGAGCGGGAGCTTCTCTAAATGATTGAAAAGGAATATCAAGTAAAAATCTTAAACAAATTCAGTGAGATACAGAAAGAGTTAGATAACACCATGAAACAAGAAAAACAATCTAGGACTTGAATGATGAAATTTACAGAGAGATAAATTCCATAAAAAAGAATGTAGCAGAACTCCTGGAACTGAAAGACTCATTCAATGAAATAAAAACTACACTTGAGAGTGTGAGCAGCAGGCTAGAGCAAGTGAAGGAAAGAATTTCTGATCTTGAGGATAGTCTTATTGAGATAACCTAAGCAGGCAAAAAGAAAGAAAAAAGAATTTAAACAAAAAGTGAATAGCGCTAGCAGACCACATTTCCATGTGCTTATTAGTTTCCAGAGTTTCGTTTGTTATTGATTTCTAGTTTTAATCCATTGTGGTCTGAAAAGATACTTGAAATGATTTTATTTATTTTTTTTATTTGTTGAGACTTGATTTGTGATCTAACATGTGGTCTATCCTGGAGAATGTTCCATGTGCTGATGAGAAGAATATATATTCTGTAGATGTTGTATGGAATGTTCTGGAGATATCTCCCAAGTCTAACTGGTCTAGGGTGTAGTTTAAATCCTGTGTTTCTCTGTTGATTTGTAGCCTAGATGATCTGTCTCGTGTTGAGAGAGGTGTGTTCAGGTCCCCGACTATCATCATATAGGGGTCTATCTCTTTCTTTACATCTAATAGTGTTTGCATTATACATCTTTGTGCTCCGGTGTTGGGTGCATACATATTTATGGTTGTTATGTCTTGCTGAATAGATCCCTTTATTATTATATAATGGCCTTCTTTGTGTCTTTTTATGGTTTTTGGTTTAAAGTCTATTTTATCTGATATAAGAATAGCTACTGCTGCTCGTTTGGGGTTTCCCTTTGTGTGGTGTAGATTTTCTATCCCTTCACTATTAGTCGGTGTGCATCTTTACCAGTGAGATGAGTCTCTTGAAGACAGCATATAGTTGGGTCTATCTTTTTAATCCAGTTAGTCAGTCTGTGTCTTTTGAGTGGGGAATTTAATCCATTTACAATTAGGGTTGTTATTGAGAAGTACTATCTTACTCCTGTCATTTAATTGCTCTTTCTATGGGTGATTTAAATATCTTTTGTTCCTTTCTTTCCCTTTTGTTTGTCTTCAGTTTTCATTGGTTTTTTGAGGTGGTATGGTATAGCTTCTTTCTTTGTCTCATTTGCATATTTGCTTTAACAATGGTGTTTGTTCTTTCTAGTGTATTCTTTATGGTTATTATCATTTTGGGGGTTCCAGGTATAGGACACTCTTGTACAGCTGGTTGTGTGATGGTGAACTCCCACAGCTTTTGTTTGGCTGGGAAATACACTATTTCCCCTTCATTTCTGAAAGATAGCCTTGCTGGGTAAAGTATTCTCAGTTGGCAATTTTTTCTTTTAGTCTTTGAATATATTATCCCAATCACTTCTGTCCTATAGGGTTTCTGCTGAGCTGTCTGCTTTTAGTCTGTGGCTTCCCTTTTAGATGACTTGGCACTTTTCTCTTGCTGTTTTTAGGATTTTCTTTTGATCTTTGAGTTCTGATAGTGTGACTCTAATGTGCCTCAGAGAGAACTTTTTGAGGATGAATCTGTTTTGGAACCTTTGGGTCTCTTGGACCTGGATGTCTATATCCCCACCAATACCTGTGAAGTTTTTCACTATTATTTCATTGAATATATTTTCAATGGCTTTTCCTTTCTCCTCCCCTTCTGAAACACCCATGATTCAAATGTGTGTATGCTTAACTACCCACACGTCCAAGAAGAAATTTAACAGGAAATCAAAAAATTTCTTGACACTAATAAAAATAAAGGAACATTGTACCAAAACCTGTGGGACACAGCAAAAGCAGTACTAAGAGGGAAGTTTATTGCAATAAACACTTCCGTTGAAAGAATAAAAAGTTTTCAAATAAACAACCTANCTGAACACACCTCTCTCAACACGAGACAGATCATCTAGGCTACAAATCAACAGAGAAACACGGGACTTAAACTACACCCTAGACCAGTTAGACTTGGGAGATATCTCCAGAACATTCCATACAACATCTACAGAATATACATTCTTCTCATCAACACATGGAACATTCTCCAGGATAGACCACATGTTAGGTCACAAATCAAGTCTCAACAAATAAAAAAAATTAAAATCATTTCAAGTGTCTTTTCAGACCACAATGGATTAAAACTAGAAATCAATAACAAACGAAACTCTGGAAACTAATAAGCACATGGAAATTAAAGAACATGCTCCTTAACTACCCACATGTCCAAGAAGAAATTTAACAGGAAATCAAAAAATTTCTTGACACTAATAAAAATAAAGGAACATTGTACCAAAATCTGTGGGACACAGCAAAAGCAGTACTAAGAGAGAAGTTTATTGCAATAAACACTTCCGTTGAAAGAATAAAAAGTTTTCAAATAAACAACCTAATGCTACACCTCAAAGAACTAGAAAAATAAGAACAATCTAACCCCCAAATTAGTACACAGAAATAAATAATTAAGACCAGTCAGAACTAAATGAAATAGACACCAAAAAATCAATACAAAAGATCAATGAAATGAAAAGTTTTTTTTCTCAAGAAGATAAACAAAATAGACAAACCACTAGCAAGGCTAACTAAACAAAGAAGAGAGAAGACCCGGATAATAAAAATCAGAAATGAAAGAGGAGACATTACAACTCATACCACAGAAATACAAAGAATCATTAGAGACTATTATGAACAACGACATGACAACAAATTTGAAAACCTTAAGGAAATGGATAAATTTCAGGACACATACAAATTACTAAGACTGAACCAACAAGATGGAAAACCTGAAAAGACCAATAACAAGCAATGAGATTGAAAAAATAATCAGCAGTCTCCCAACAAATACAAGCCCAGGACAAGATGGCTTTATGCTGAATTCTACCAAAACTTTAAAGAGGAATTAATACCAATTCTCTTCAAACTATCCCAAAATATAGAAACAGAAGTCATATTCCCAAACTCATTCTATGGGGCCAGCATCACCCTGATGCCCAAACCAGATAAAGGTACAAGAAAAAAAAAAAAAGACATCTATATCTTTGATGAACATAGATGCCAAAATCCTTAACAAAATATTCGCAATCAGAATACAGCAACACATCAAAAAAATTATACACAACGATCAAGTGGGATTCATCCCAGAGATACAAGGATGGTTCAACACATGCAAGTCAATAAATGTGATACATCATATCAGCAAAATCAAGGTCAAAAACCATATGATTAACTCAATAGATGCAGAAACAGCATTTGACAATATTCAATATCTGTTCATGATAAAGACTCTTAGGAAATTGGTATAGAAGGAAACTATCTCAACACTATAAAAGCCATATATGACAACCCCCCCACAAGTATCATCTTGGATGGTGAAAAGCTGAAACCTTTTCCCTTGAGGACAGGAACAAGACAAGGATGTCCACTCTTACGACTCCTATTTAACATAGTATTGGAAGTACTAGCCAGAGCATTTTGACAAAAGAAGGAAATAAAGGTCATCCAGATTGGAAAAGATGAAGTCAAACTGTCCCTGTTGCAGATTATATGATCCTATATATAGAAAAATCTAGACTCTACCAAAAATCTCTCAGATCTGATAAATGATTTCAGTAAAGTTGCAAGATATAAAATCAACACACAAAAATCAGTAGCGTTTTTGTAATCCAATAACAAACTAGCAGATAAAGAAATCAAGAAATCAAGCCCATTTAAAACAGTCTCTAAAAAAAAAAAACACCAAAGAAACAATTTAATCAAAGAGATGAAAGATCTTTAAAATGAGAACTACAAATCCCTGCTGAAAGAAATTAAATAGGACACAAAAAGATGGGAAGACATTCCATGCTCTTGTATCAGAAGAATTAACATTGTGAAAATGTCCATACTACCCAAAGAGATCAACAAGTTCAATGCAATCCCCATCAAAATACCAATGCCATTCTTCACAGAAATAGAAAAAAACCCTATCCTAACATTCATGTGGAACAACAAAAGACCCTGCATAGCCAAAGAAATACTGAGCAAAAAATCAAACAGACAAAAAAACAGAGGCATGATACTCCCTGACTTCAAACTATACTACAAAGCTATAGTAACCGAAACAGCATGGCACTGGCATAAAAACAGACACTCAGANAAGACAAACAAAAGGGAAAGAAAGGAACAAAAGATATTTAAATCACCCATAGAAAGAGCAATTAAATGACAGGAGTAAGATAGTACTTCTCAATAACAACCCTAATTGTAAATGGATTAAATTCCCCACTCAAAAGACACAGACTGACTAACTGGATTAAAAAGATAGACCCAACTATATGCTGTCTTCAAGAGACTCATCTCACTGGTACAGATGCACACCGACTAATAGTGAAGGGATAGAAAATCTACACCACACAAAGGGAAACCCCAAACGAGCAGCAGTAGCTATTCTTATATCAGATAAAATAGACTTTAAACCAAAAACCATAAAAAGACACAAAGAAGGCCATTATATAATAATAAAGGGATCTATTCAGCAAGACATAACAACCATAAATATGTATGCACCCAACACCGGAGCACAAAGATGTATAATGCAAACACTATTAGATGTAAAGAAAGAGATAGACCCCTATATGATGATAGTCGGGGACCTGAACACACCTCTCTCAACACGAGACAGATCATCTAGGCTACAAATCAACAGAGAAACACGGGACTTAAACTACACCCTAGACCAGTTAGACTTGGGAGATATCTCCAGAACATTCCATACAACATCTACAGAATATACATTCTTCTCATCAACACATGGAACATTCTCCAGGATAGACCACATGTTAGGTCACAAATCAAGTCTCAACAAATAAAAAAAATTAAAATCATTTCAAGTGTCTTTTCAGACCACAATGGATTAAAACTAGAAATCAATAACAAACGAAACTCTGGAAACTAATAAGCACATGGAAATTAAAGAACATGCTCCTTAACTACCCACATGTCCAAGAAGAAATTTAACAGGAAATCAAAAAATTTCTTGACACTAATAAAAATAAAGGAACATTGTACCAAAATCTGTGGGACACAGCAAAAGCAGTACTAAGAGACATTCTATGGGGCCAGCATCACCCTGATGCCCAAACCAGATAAAGGTACAAGAAAAAAAAAAAAAGACATCTATATCTTTGATGAACATAGATGCCAAAATCCTTAACAAAATATTCGCAATCAGAATACAGCAACACATCAAAAAAATTATACACAACGATCAAGTGGGATTCATCCCAGAGATACAAGGATGGTTCAACACATGCAAGTCAATAAATGTGATACATCATATCAGCAAAATCAAGGTCAAAAACCATATGATTAACTCAATAGATGCAGAAACAGCATTTGACAATATTCAATATCTGTTCATGATAAAGACTCTTAGGAAATTGGTATAGAAGGAAACTATCTCAACACTATAAAAGCCATATATGACAACCCCCCCACAAGTATCATCCTGGATGGTGAAAAGCTGAAACCTTTTCCCTTGAGGACAGGAACAAGACAAGGATGTCCACTCTCACGACTCCTATTTAACATAGTATTGGAAGTACTAGCCAGAGCATTTTGACAAAAGAAGGAAATAAAGGTCATCCAGATTGGAAAAGATGAAGTCAAACTGTCCCTGTTGCAGATTATATGATCCTATATATAGAAAAATCTAGACTCTACCAAAAATCTCTCAGATCTGATAAATGATTTCAGTAAAGTTGCAAGATATAAAATCAACACACAAAAATCAGTAGCGTTTTTGTAATCCAATAACAAACTAGCAGATAAAGAAATCAAGAAATCAAGCCCATTTAAAACAGTCTCTAAAAAAAAAAAACACCAAAGAAACAATTTAATCAAAGAGATGAAAGATCTTTAAAATGAGAACTACAAATCCCTGCTGAAAGAAATTAAATAGGACACAAAAAGATGGGAAGACATTCCATGCTCTTGTATCAGAAGAATTAACATTGTGAAAATGTCCATACTACCCAAAGAGATCAACAAGTTCAATGCAATCCCCATCAAAATACCAATGCCATTCTTCACAGAAATAGAAAAAAACCCTATCCTAACATTCATGTGGAACAACAAAAGACCCTGCATAGCCAAAGAAATACTGAGCAAAAAATCAAACAGACAAAAAAACAGAGGCATGATACTCCCTGCCTTCAAACTATACTACAAAGCTATAGTAACCAAAACAGCATGGCACTGGCATAAAAACAGACACTCAGACCAATGGAATAGAATAGAGAACCCAGAAATCAACCCACATACCTACAGCCAACTAATCTTTGACAAAGGCAACAAGAACTTACACTGGGAAAAAACTACCTTTTCAATAAATATAGCTGGGAAAACTGAACATCCCTATGCAGAAGAATGAAATTGAACCTGCACCCCTCACCATATACCAAAATAGACTAAAGACTTAAATATCAGACCCAATACTATAAAACTCCTAAAAGAAAACATAGGGGAAACACTTCAGGATATAGGACTGTGCAAAGACTTTATGAATATGACCTCAATAGCACAGACAACAAAAGAAAAACAAATGGGACTATGTCAAACTAAAAAGCTTCTGCACAGCAAAAGAAACAATTAACAGAGCAAAAAGACAACCTACAGAATGGGAGAAAATATTTGCAAACTATACATTTGGCAAGGGATTAATATCCAGAATATACAAAGAACTGAAACAAACTGCTAGTTTGTTATTGGAGTATAAAAACAACTCAACAGTAAGAAAACAAGTAACCTAATTAAAAAAATGAGCAAGGGAGCTGAATAGACATTTTCCATATGAAGATATACAAATGGCAAACAGAAACATGAAAAAGTGCTCAGCATCACTCAGCAACAGGAAAATGCAAATCAAAACTACACTGAGATATCATCTCACCCCAGTTAGACTGGGTATTATCAAAAAGAGAATTGTAAATACTGTTGAGGACGTGGAGAAAGGAGAACCCTCCTGCACTGTTGGTGGGACTATAAATTACTGCAGCTGTTATGGAAAACTATATGGAGTTTCCTCAAACAACTACAGACAGAACTGCCATATGACCCAGCAATCAATCATCATGTCGAAGGAATACCTGCGGTCCTATGTTTATTGCAGCTCTATTTACAATAGCCAAGAGTTGTAATAAACTTAATGTCTACTGACACGTGACCGGATAAGGAAAATGTGGCATATATACTCAATGGAATATTACCCTGCCATAAAAAAATAAATTCTGCCATTTGCAGCAACATTGACGAACTTAGAGGAAATTATGTTAAATGAAATAAGCCAGTCACAGAAAGAGAAATGTTGCCTGTTCTCACTCATAAGTGGGAGCTAAAATAAAGAAAGAAAGAAAAGGAAGGAAGGAGGGAGGGAGGGAGGGAGGGAGGGAGGGAAGGAAGGAAGGAAGGAAGGAAGGAAGGAAG
>NW_007732112.1:33088-36064 GCF_000696425.1 Galeopterus variegatus | reverse complement strand
ATGTTTTGTAAACATGAATATACTAATTATACTGATTTGATCACCAGATATTGTACACATGTATTGATATTTGATTCTGTACCCCACACATATATATAATCAATAAAATAAATAAATAAAAGACAAAAAATAAATTTGGACTTGGACCTGTGAGGGGGAAAAAAGAGTCCCTATTGTAAATTTTCTCAGGGTGAATGAATGTCGAGATTTGTCAGTTCCAACCTCTGGGTCTGGGTACAGTTTGCAGGCAGGGATCTGGGATGTCAGATGTCAAAGGGACAGGGGAGGTGGAGGAAAGAAGAGAGACCTCCTAGGGCTTCCACTGATTTTTGTTAATGTTTGATAACCCTGGATGCGTATGTACTACTCTGCTGTGAGTGTTAACTCCCACATGTTACAAAGGATTGATCATTTCTCATTCCAGTATGTTACTTTCTCTAGACTCCTAGGATCTGCCTACAAAACTACTTTTCTCCCTTTCTGCTTTTATTCCCTCTACCTGTGACCAGCACATGGCCCTGAATGTGAACATAGCCCCTGTTAATTTTTTTCCCAGGGTTGCTGCTCTTCCCGGGGAGAGGTAGAACTTTTTTTTATCCTGGTCAGTTGGGTAGTTTCATTCCTTTGACTCCTCTTTCAAAGTTTCTCATTTGGTAATAGTACTTTTCTGTAGGAGGATAAAGCCAACAATTCTTGAAGTTGAGGTCCAAAATGCCCGGGTCCTCGGGGGACCTAGTGGCAGAATGATCTGTTATCGGATGAACTTGTGAGCATACTAGAAGCCAGTGGCTTGGATGGCATCTTAGTTGAGCCCTTATTTAACTAAACTACACGCTCTAGGATGAGCCAAATAAATTGGCATTCAAACCAGTTCTTCTGATTTTAAGGCAAGTAGTTTGTTCAGAGCACATCTGGACTGTGTTTTTATTATAACCCAAGAGAAACCATTCAGTACTTTGTAATAATTGAGAGGTCCTGGGTCACAGCATTTATATCTTCTAACAATGAAAAAAAAATTGCTTCAGCATCTCAACCAAATTTATGAGCACCTTAAGCAGAAAGACATGCAATGCAGAGCAGATCCTGAGTATCTATACTCTCATGGTTCTGAGATAAACTACAACCTGTGATTGCTTCCCTGTGAGGACTGTCTTTATAAACACCCAAGAGAAAACACTTCTATTTCTGTTTTTGCCCTTGTGCGTGTCTGTTCTTGAATGAGTATTTTAGCTAACGCCTTACTTGCTTAAGTAGTTGATCTTTTCAGAAACATCAGCAGTTAACCACAGGACAATCATTCTTCTGAATTACAATATTTATTTGTCCATCCCAGGTTTTGTGGGCTAAAATTTAAAATTGGGATTTTAACTAATTGGAGCGTTCTGAAATCTGCAAAACTGTGATAAGAATTTGACAAGATTTTGACTTGCCAGTGTTAAATCCTTCCTTCCCTGTTGATCCATATATCAAGATGCTGTCCTTATTAGAAATGGAAAACAGCTGGCCCTTGCCTCGGAAAAACTGTGTCATGGTTGACTTGAATAGCACTAGCTAAGATGACTGGCCATTTGCCATGCACTTTACCTGTGCTTTACCTGTGCTCAACCTGTGCTTAGTCTCATTCCCTCCTCCCAGCAGCATTCTGAGTAGGTTCTCTCTCTAACCTCACTTCATACATGAGCAAACTGAACTTAGAGGGGGAAATATCACACAGGAAAATGTGGGTGCAGTTCAGAAAATGAATCCCTTGGAACTATCTAATTATTTTCTCTGGTAAGTGGTTAATAATCACCATATACTTCTACTCCCAGACATTTTCTCAAACATTTTACACATGAGTAGCAGTCCTCTCTAAAACTTTTTTTTTGATTAAAATTGATTCGTTGGTATGGTATGTTTTTCACTTTTCCCCCTTGTGTGTGAAGAGCTATTAATTTTGCCAATGAAATGTTTTACTCATAAATCTGGAGATGAACAGATATGCATACCTTTTATGCCTGTTTCTGCCTTTTAATAGTGGGCTGATAGACTGATGGATGAAAATCACTCTGGTGTTCAAGAGGCCAGGAGAGCCTTTCAAAGCACATTGACAGCTAACAGCTTTCTAAAACTCAATTTTAAACATTGTTTCTTTTTAAAATTAAAATGCTGATACCATCAATTTAGTGGCATAGTGATATGAGAAGAGTGAGGCACTCGATATGTGAGATCTGATTTTCTCCTCACCAGAACATTTTCATGTTGGTGTCACCATTTTCATGTGACAGATGATAAAACTCAAATTCAGAGAAGTCATGGCATTTTCTCAAAGTCAATCAACTGGCAAGTTTATGAGGTTGGTGCAGTATCTGGGTGGATTTTGAGTGCCAGGTAGAATCTTGATGATAAGAAAAGTTAGAGAAGAATATCTTAGGCAGAAAAACAAAAACTATGTGCTCTAAAAATGTGTTCAAGAAAGTCTTCAGAGGGTCACGAGCAAATTGAAAAGTTCAAGAAGGTGATATATGCATTGTAGAGCTGGGTTTCCACTAGATGGAAAGGTGGGATGGTTAATTTTAATGTCAGGGATGCCCAGATAGCTGGTAAAGCATTAGCTTTATTTCTGGGTATGTCTGTGAGGGTGTTTTGGAAAGAGATTGGCATTCGAATCACTGGACTTAGTGATTTCCCTCTCCTAATGTAGGTGGACATCATCCAATCAGCAGAGGGCCCAGATAGAACAAAAAGGCAGAGGAAAGGCAAATTCCCTCTCTCTCCAGGAGCAACGACACCCTTCTTCTGCTGCTTTGTACATCAGAACTGCAGGACTCAGCCCCTTGCACCAGTGGCCACCTGATTTCTCAGGTCTTTGGCCTCAGAATGAGAGTTATACTATCAGCTTTCTTGGTTCTGAGGCCTTTAGACATGGACTGAGCTGTGGTACCAGCTTCTCTGTTTCTCCAGCTGGCAGATGCAAATTGTGGGATTTCTTAGCCT
>NW_007732112.1:30042-32636 GCF_000696425.1 Galeopterus variegatus | reverse complement strand
TGTGGTACCAGCTTCTCTGTTTCTCCAGCTGGCAGATGCAAATTGTGGGATTTCTTAGCCTCCATGACTGAGTGAGCCAATTCCCATAATAAAATACCCTCTCCTATCTCTCTCTCTCTCTCTCTCGAGGCCTTTAGACATGGACTGAGCTGTGGTACCAGCTTCTCTGTTTCTCCAGCTGGCAGATGCAAATTGTGGGATTTCTTAGCCTATATATATATATATATAGAGAGAGAGAGAGACTACCTCAGTATCCATGAGGATTGGTTCCAAGACCCCCTGCAGATACCAAAATCCCTGCAGATGGTCAAGTTTCTTATATAAAATGGCATAGTATTTGCATATAATCTATACACATCCTTCTGGTTACTTTAAATCATCTCTAGATTATTTATAATACCTACTATAATATAAATGCTATATAAATAGTTGTTATACTATATTGTATTTTTTTTGCATTGTTTTAATTTTTTTTTTTTTGTAAATATTTTCGTCTGTGCTGGTTGAATCCTGGGATGTGGAACCTACAGATATGGAGGGCTGACTGTACATTCTATAGGTTCTGTTTCTCTAGAGAACCCTGACTAATAAAGAAGTAAGGTTAAAGTTAGTTATTTGTTCTGTGATGGATTTTCCAAGTAGAAAGGAATCCTTGAACGTGTTGACCATGGGAGTGTCATCATGAGAACTGGACCTGTGTGTGATTAATTCTACAAGATCTTAAGGGCAGGGCAGGCAGATGGGCTGTGGTCTGGGAGCCTGGGGACCATGTGACGATGAACACATTGGTCCAAGCCACTGATGGTAAACACTGTAAAGAGACGGAGGACTCAGCGGGCAGAGGGTGAGAAGTCATCATACTGGGGAGTATGACATACCCTGGTGAAGTTCTGTGTCCACAGACTGCAGCCTTTTCTGACACTTCTGCAGCTCCTCACGCATGGTCTCCTTTCACTGCCACAACCTCCATCTGTGCTTTCTTACCCTGGTGAAGTTCTGTGTCCACAGACTGCAGCCTTTTCTGACACTTCTGCAGCTCCTCACTCATGGTCTCCTTTCACTGCCACAACCTCCATCTGTGGTTTCTCTTCACAAACTAGATGTTTGTGCACCACTTGTTCCACATAGGTGGCTTTTGTTTCTCCTGACCTTGAGCCCAAGGTTGAGATTTAAGATGAAGGTTACTGTGTCAAAGTGACAAAGAGGAATCTCATTACCTGATTCTAGTGTCTATATTCCCTATACATCCACAGAGAACATGCAGATGGGAGGCTGCATAATGAAAAGTGTCATTTAACCAGACATGAGAAAACTGGACACAGAGGCACCTGAGCAGATTTCTCCATCTGATCGGTGACTGGAGAGTCTGGATGGGGAGTGCTCCGGAAGAGATGTGGAGCAGGATGAGATGGCTTTCTTTCCATCCAGGGACAACTATGTCCTTCTCACCTGCCCTTGTCCGTAAGTACCTCAAGGGAAGCAGTAATACCATGCGGGAGTGGCTTTTTAAGTACTTCTTAAAGAGAATGATTTCAGTGAACAAATAAAAGTTGTTGATGCTATTTACACAGTCTGATCCTCAGGGCCACCATGTTTCTATGCAGCCTGTGGATTAAATCATCTACAATCCGAAATTCTTTTCTATGGCCAGGAGCCCAGAAGGTTTCAAATAAGGAATACTTAAAAGAGAACATACTCCTGTGAATCAGTCCGTTGCTGTTGCTTATAACAAAATATATGGAACCGGCTAATGTGTAAGAAAATAAAATTTATTGCATACAGTTTCAGAGACTGGAAAGTCCAAAGTCCAGAGAACACATCTGATGAGGGTCTTGATGGTGGTGTCAATGACCCAGGGGTCTCACATGGCAGAAGTGGCAGAGCAGAGACAGCCTCTCACGTGCCATCCTTTTAAATAACTCCAAACCATACCCCTGAGCACCATTATTAATCCATTCACTACACTATGGTCCTACAACTTAAACCCCTCTTCAGGGCCCCACCTTTAAATTACCATAATAGGATTTCCCACCCTCTCAACACCATCACAATGGAGACCAAGTTTAGGAGGGACACTCAGTCCAAGGCACCCTGTGATAATAATGCTCTTCGCTCCCACAAGTGATTGTGGATTGAGAAATATCTTCAAACCAAGGGCTGAGTTTTTATATAATCTGATAGATATTTGTAGTCGGGGTATCCTAACGATATGGGGGGGAGTACACTGCCACTTTCTACATGCCTCATAAAAACTGCTATCTATGTTTGTACCTATATATAGATTGATACATAAAGACATCAGTGGTTACTGTCTATATGTTTATATTTAACAAATATATATGTACAATAAGTGCATATTTGCATTTAACATAATAAATATGTTTGTATGTATATGTTGTGACTTTCTGAGAAAGGGGACAGACGTGTGTGTAGGCTCACAGAGAAGCACCATGCCTGACAAGCAGGCCAGGATGCCCAGGGCCTGTGGTTTAGAAGGAGACTGAAAGGGCTTTAAGGCCAGAGAGAAGGAAGCTGGAAGAATTAAATTAGGAGGCCAAGAAGATATGAATTAGAGTGGCAGGTGGAAAGGTAGG
>NW_007732112.1:27541-29436 GCF_000696425.1 Galeopterus variegatus | reverse complement strand
GGAGGCGGAGTGTTAGAAGAGGCCTGGGGCAGAGGGGTGAAAAAACAAACAAACAAACAAACAAAAAAGGATTAAATAAGAAGCCACCTGCTGGCATGAGCCTGGTGCTGGGAGCCCGGGCGTGGGCGCAGCGTGGGGAGTGGACCAGGCTCTCCGCAGGAAGGTGGCAATGCGCCTGGGCCTGACGGTGGCCCCAGCGACTGTGAGGTGCAGGTGGTGGCCCTGGTCTGGTCTTCCGCGGGAGGAGTCTCCCCGCCCCCCCGGGCACTTCTAGTCCCCCATCTTTCTACAATCCTCCTCTCTTCAGAAATTTAAATGGCACGTTTCTCAAAGCATTATGCAGAGCACTAAAGCAGCAGAATTTAAGAGACCAAAGTGTTCACCTTTTTGAATGAGTGGTGGGAGGACCAGCAGAGGAAGAGGGGACAAAAGCAGGGCAATGAGGAAGCCATGGGGAGGAAATAAAGTAATATTTATGAAGGGCATGGCCATTTTATTAAATCTTCATTCAGATCTCACTTAGAAGGAAATGGAGAAAAGTCAAGGTACTTAAACTGGATTGCTCAGCTCCTAAGTGGTGAACGTGAGATTTGAATTCTAATGTATGGGCACTGAGTTCTAAATATTCCCTGTGTGCCACTCTGCCTCCCAGGGGGCAATCAGTGCACTGTAATTTAAAATTACCCTAAGTTTGCAGAAAAATAGGTTTTCACTTGAAAGGAGTTTAATTATGTCTGGTCAGAAGAACAAAAGAAAAACATCAGGAAGGATTTAATTAATGACAGAACAATTTAACTGTGTTATCATGTCTTATTTGTTTCCTTTAAGAGTTGGTGAGGTGGCCACGGTTATTCTTGGAGAGAAACTGAAAACGTTGGGAAGCTGCCACTTGCCAAGTAAAGGTGTGGCAAAGTCTCAAGGGGCTTTGAGCTTGTCAGCTGCTCAATCCCTTGTGGCTGTGAGGACAGTGCTCACGTGGGACTGCAGGCTGTGTGTCCAGGCTTAGTCTTAAATTGATAAAACGATCTTCTGGCAGTGTGGCAATGAAGGATAATCTCTAACAGCCTGTGATCTAGTGAGTCTAGAGTCAAATCTGCAGAATCAAGCAGATTACAGTTTTGGATTTTAATGTGGAGAAGTTAATCAGAGGTACTGATGTGTGTTTAAAACAACCCTTGGAAATAATAAATTTTGCTCTTATCTAAGACAATGTTAATGCAAATAGAAGTTGCAGATAAAGAAGAATCTCTCTTGTGCTATATAAATTTACATCGGTGTTAATAATTGAAAGAATATGGAACAAAAAATGGTTGGAAGCAATATTTATGTTTTACAAATCACCCTGATAAGGGTTACTTCATTACTGGAACTTTCGTTGGGGATGGAAGAAAATATAGCTGTGAAGAAAAATAATATAAAATTCTGGTAGGACTATTAGTTTAATAGTCAGATTGGTGAGGATTTTATAGGATAATAACCACGAAGTCCATATCTTCTGTGTGAACTAACATTCTATTAAGACAATTATGTCATCAAAATCTTTTGGCAAACTTCAAGAGCAATGTCATGAAAAGTGAAATTAGTAAATTTTGATAAGCCTTGTATTATTTAAAGACGCTATAATACACAACTCAAAATGAAAGAAAAAAATGTGTATGTATATATATATCTCAAAAGGGTTTCTGTTAGGGGAAGAGTTTCCATAAGACTGAAACAAAAGTGTAGCATTTTCTTTAAAAGTAAAAAAAAAAACTTAATTGGTGAGTTAAAAGCACGGCAGAACAAAGGAGAAGTCATCTTTGTACATTTTCTGTGTGTAAACAGAATTCTCAACAGATAGTTTAAATTTGTATTGAAACCATTTTATGCCAGGCCCTTTTCACAGCTATATGTAT
>NW_007732112.1:25504-26441 GCF_000696425.1 Galeopterus variegatus | reverse complement strand
TTATGGACAAAGCCTCTGGTGAACATCCACACCTGTGCTCATGGCAGCCCCCGAGCCAGGCTGACCACCGTTCTGCGAGGCAACCGCAGTTTGGCACTTTTTAATGGTTTGCCCCGAGAGCACACACGACAGCCTTTTGATTTTTTCTTTTTGGTAAAGATTTTACGTTAGAGGTTTCTTCTTCCTTTCATTTCCATCTTTCTCCTTTAGATCTTATGGGAAAAGTGAGGGCACACGTATGTGACGATGGTGGGTGTATTAGTCTGTTGCTGTTGCTTATGACAGAACACCTAAAACTGGGCAATTTATAAGGAAACAAAACTTATTTCTTACAGTTTTGGAGGCTGGGAAGTCCATGTCCATGACGTGCATCTGGTGAGGGCCTTCTGGGTGGGAGCTCGCTGCGGGGTCCTGTGGCAGAACAGTGTACCGCATGGTGAGACGGGCAAGGGCAGGAGAGCTAACCTGCTCACTGGCTCTCCTTCCCAAGCCATCAAACCGTGCCCGTGACAACCCATTCAACCATCTGCTGTGGACAGGATGTCCTCCAAACTCAGTGAAACTTAATCCCTACTGTAACAGAGGAAAGAGGGTGGGAAATCCCGTCATGGTAATTGAAAGATGGGGCCTTAAAGAGATGACTAAAGTGTGAGGACTGTATATTTATAGTCACTGTGCCCTTGCGAGTGGACTGATCCATCACGGAGTAATGGGTGTGGTTCTGATGGCTTTAAAAGGAGAGCAACTGAGAAGCTTAGCTCTCCCTTGCTCAGCCATTTTTGCCATGTGATATACCCTGTGTCACTGAGAAGAGTTGCCACCAACAAGAAGGCCCTCACCAGATGCATCCCTGGACTCTGGACTTCCTCACTAGCAATAAATATTGTTTCTTTACAAATTTCCCAGTTTCAGGTATTTCTGTTATAAGCAACAGAAA
>NW_007732112.1:22252-24429 GCF_000696425.1 Galeopterus variegatus | reverse complement strand
TATCCAAATGGTTCTGTGTTTATGGAGACCCCTGAGATTTTAGGAAAAATCCTGATTTAGTGAGATTACAAGGTATTTTTTTTTTTTTTTTTATAGTGACTGGGGCAAAGAAGGTGGAATCAGGGGGCTGGATGGAGTTGGGAATAGAGAGGAGTTGGGGAAATTGTGCTGCTGTGAAAATCAGAGCTGGGTGGGGGGCACAGGCAGGGCAGAGAGTGATGAAGGAGAACTCTGCCTTCCCCATTCCTTCCTCCTTGCCACGGCGACTGCCAGTGTGGCTGTCACCGAAACCTTCTAGACCGGCCCAGGGAAAATGCAGGTAGGGAGTGAGTATGTAGGAAGCTGATGCAGGTTTCAGGAAACAGCAAAAGTTGAAACTGTAAAGAAAAGAATCAGACAAATCCTACATGAACGCTTGGGGGAGGAATAAGAAATTCTTCTATCGATTTTTCTGGGGCAGTATTTCTGGGGTGATGCATCCACACCCTCACAGACTTCATATGCATCCCGGAGGGTCTGTGTCTTTGTGCTACACACTTGAATTCTAGTATGCCACATCCTTTCATAAAGCAAAAAAGAGTTTTTACAAGGTCATTAACCACTTCTTAAAGTACTTGTTTTATAAGACAGTTTCTTCTGTCTGTCGGAATGAAATTGTATTTTGGTGGTTCATTTGCACTCGTGCAGTCTGTAATAGATCATATCAGCAAAGCAGCAGAAGGACAGAAAAACTGCATCATGCCATGTAGAATTGTTGGTGTTTGAATAATCGGTTTTATGTGTCTATGCCAGCAAATATTTGCATCCAAATTTAAACTTGACAGCATGGTTTGATAAGATTTGGAGGACATTTTTACTAAAGATAGATGTAAGGAAAGGGATTTTCAAAAGAGACAATCTGGGCCTGCATGTGGTGGTAAGAATGCAAACAGAGCTGATAGAATTGCATGAGGTTGCGTGGAGAGAACGTGGTTCTGCTCCTGCTGCTCAGATCATTTTCTTTGTGTGTGTGTGTGTGTGTGTGGCGGGGAGCGTGGTGAGCACTGACTGCTGGAGAGCACTGCCTGCTGGGCCTGCTGCCTGGGCAGGACCGCTGCCTGCTGGAAGCCCGTGTAAACACTTCCGCTCATTACCACTGGCTACTTCGAGATTTGCTGTTGGTAGTAAAACAATGTGTGTGTTTTTTCTTTAAATGGTACTGTAATTAAAAAACAAACAAACAAATCATGATTTGTAAATCAGGAGAGATCACATTGGAGCTTATTTTTGCAGAGGTTTTGAGATAATAGGATGGTGCTAATTAATTTCCTTTCTGCTTCAGTGGCTTTGTTTGCTCCCAGTGCATATTGTCAATACTGATTTTGCAGATGCTCAGTGGCACACAAAACAGAGTAGTTACTGTCCTTGGGTTTCATTTTTGTTGTTTTTACAGAATCATCAGGAATGAGTAATGTTATCTTGGAACATGGATGACAGCCATGGGTACTTCAAAAAGTTAATGGAAAGATTCATATTATCTTTAAATTTTATTTTCCTTGAACTTTTAGAAGTACCCTCATCCATCTTTTTCCGTAAGAACTATATCAGAAGAAGCACTCTTGAATAGCACTTTGGTTACATGTCTTTATAATGATACTAAAAATTAGTTTACAGATGCAACCCATGCAGACGCATCTGATGGGTATACAAGGTAACCAACGTAAAGCAACACAACACACAGTTGGCCAGTGTGTCTGCTCCTCTCTGGGTTGCACAGCTCATGAGAATGAGAGGCAGCTTCAGTTTCTGTGGCAGCTGTCTGCCTTATATCTGCTTTACTGTCACATGCTATGTGACACACTAATGTGAGCTGCATTGACCTCACAAATGTGTCCCATTAAATCATAAGGTTTTGGAGCTTGCATGAATCTTAGTAACAGTCTATCATTTTATAGATTAGAAATGAAGGCCACGAATGTGAAAAGCTGATCACAGTGAGTGTCAGAAGTCACGAGGGCCCAGGTTACACAGGGGCATGAAGTCGGCCTCATAGACTGACATTCACCTAAACAGTGCCAAGTCCACGTCCTCAGAATGCTGTTCTGACTGAATAGGGACTAGAGGCCATTGTTTAAGAAATTCAGAGACGAGGTGGGCATATTTAAATTCATCTGCATATCTATCTATTTTATTTTTAA